>NC_067398.1:157170553-157268053 GCF_016432865.1 Antechinus flavipes
GACATAATAAATGCTTAACTTCTTTCATTTAACCTTATTCATTTTACATATAAGGACACAAAGACAAAAGAGTTAAATAATTTTACACTGTGGGTTAAGTGGCAAACCAGTTATTAAAAATCTGGTTTCCTTGCTCTAAATCTAGAGTTTATTCTCCAGTGTTATAGTACACTCAATAAAATACAAAATTACAGTCTCTCTAGAAATGCCTCCTGACCATCCATGGCATAGTTCAGAAGAAAATGTGATTGGGTCGAATATCCATTCCTTGAGAATTCAGGAGGATTCATTTCTCAAAAGTGCTTTATACCTAATGTCTCTGATAAAGGCCTCATTTATCAAATGTGTAGAGAACTCAATTATATGCATAAGAATACAAGCTATTCTCCAATTGATAAATGATCAAAGGATATGAACAAGTAGTTTTCTGGTGAAAAAATCAAAGCTATCTATAGGCATATGAAAAAGTGCTTGAAATCACTTTTGATTAGAAAAGGGGTACCATCTTACACCTGTCAGTTTGGCTAATAAGGAAAATGATAAATGTTGAAGAGAATATGGAAAAATTGAGACATTAATGCACTGCTGGTAGAGTTGTGAACTCCATTTTGGAGATCAGTTTAGAACAATGCCCTAAGGGCAACCAAACTGTGCATATATTCAGCAATACCACTACTGGTCTGCATCACAAAGAGATCATAAAAAAGGAGAAAAGACCTACATGTGTGAAAAATATTTATAGCAGCACTTTTTGTGGTAGCAAAATACTGAAAACTGAGAGAATACCCATTAGCTGGGGAATGGTTGAACAAGCTGTGGTATATGAATGTAATGTACTACTATGCAAAAAAAAAAAAAAAAAATGATGAACAGTCAGATTTCAGAAAAATCAGAAAGACTTATATGCCGATGCTTGTTAAATGAGCAGAACTAGGAAATCATATACAGTAACAGCAACACTGCATGATGATCAACGTTGAAAGACTCAGTTCTTCTCAGAAACACAATGATCCAATACAAGTACAAAGGACTCATGAAGGAAAATGCTATCCACATCCAGATAAAAAAACTGATGGACTCAGAATACAGATTGAAGCATACTTTTTCACTTCTTTAATTTTTTTGCCTTTTGATTTGGTTCTTCTTTCACGACTTTCATGACAAATAATGGAAAAAATGTTTTCTATAATATCCCATGTATAACTCACATCAATTTGGCTACCGTTTTAGGATGGAGAGAGGGGAAGAAGGGGGAAGAAAAAATTGGAAATCAAAATTTTTTAAAGATGAATGCTAAAAATTGTCTTGACATGTGACTGAAGAAAAGGAAGAAGAAAAAGAGGAAAGAGGAGAGGGAAAAGAGGAAGAAGAAGAAGGAGGAGGAAAAGAAGTAAAAGAAGGAAAGAAAGAGAGAGAGTGAGGGAGTAGGGGGAGGGAGGGAGAGAGGGGAGAGGAAAGGAGGAAGGGAAGGAGGAAGAAAGGAAGGAAGGAAGAAAGGAAGGAAAGGAGAGAGGGAGGGAGGAAGGGAGGAAAGAGAAAGAAAAAGAAAAAAGATCTGATTTAAATTTAACCTCTGCCACATATTTTCTATGCTTTTGAACAAATCACATAATTTCTCAGTGTTCTAGACTTCATCTCTAAGCAACCTAGCTTCTCTAGCTCTCCAAGATCAAAATTTATAGAGAAATTACCTCTATTGGTATAGGGAATTAAAAAAAAATTTTTTCCTGAGAGTTCTCTACTCCAATAAAATCACAGATCTGGTCTCTATCTTTGATCTTCTAAAAATCACTATCATTTAGACCATCTTTCATTGTCCACACCATTTTGTTTCTTTTGGATTTTACATAGACAATTCGCCACACGTGCTCATTTGTATTTTTATTATGTTGCTTAACAAAGGGTCTCACATTTTTCTTCTCTGTTGGTTTGTCTTCTCCAAATGATAGTAAAAATACTGGAGAGAAAGGCCCATATCTTCAATTCCTTTTACATTCTTCGGGGAGTTCCCCATGGAGTAGGCATGGAAGAGACATTCACTTATGTGCAACTATTTCTCCCTCCCAAGTTACTTTGCATTTATTTTGTATGTTTTATATTTATCTGTATAACTGCTGTTTACTCTCAATGGAAGGTAATTTCTTTGAAAGTACACGAAGTTCCTTTTTTTTTCTTGTGTTGCTAATGCCTGGCCCAGTGTTTGGCAAAGAGTACCCATGTAATAAATACACATTGAATGGGGTTGAATAAAAGCTTGTGGAACAACTGATCTAAACTAGTCCGTGAGAGTCACACACCAGGCAAACTGGGAGAGCATGACCTTTTATTCCAGGGTCTTTTGGTCTAAAATCTTGGTGCATGTAATCCCTGGATTAGCCTTCCTCTTCATTGAAAGAGGAAAATAGATTTTTTTTTTTAATCCGTCTTGATCCTATTGTTAGCAGAAGCTGTAGGCATGTGCCTTAGGGAAAAATTTGGCCCTTAGGAGTTTCCTTCTGAAGGACAATCTCACAGTTGCCATTTGAAAAGATATCTTTCCAGTTGGCACTAAGGGAATGATTAGAAGCATGCCTCTTGGAGCATTTTGGAATTTGATATCCTTGCCCAGATAAACTACACACATTAAAATAACCCAAAAGGAAATGTTTCCAAAGCAGCTCAATAATCTTTTGATTGAAAATATCTTTTGAAGCAGGGACATTTTCAGGATTTATAGCTTATTTATAAAAGCTGAAAATATGTTCATAATCAGATGGACGCTGCCAATATTGATAGAACAATTCTGCCCAAATTTTCTTTAAACAGATTGAAGCCTGACTTTCAATGAATAAGATTTTTTTTTAATATCTAAAATTTCCTAAGCTTTGCATCCTCTCATGATAAGCCTGAAAAAGTACTTATCAAGAGTTGTGACATTATTTTAAAAATGTCTTTTCTTACCGAAAATGGAGGATAAAGGTGCTTTTCTCCATAAATTTTATTACCATATAAGTCTCATACTTTATAATACCGCTGACTGAGACACATTTTTAAAGAGCTAAAGTATAGCAGCTAGATGAGTCAATTCTCCTTTCCCCAAACCTTTACTGTACTGATACCTAAGAGGCTGCTTCTACTTAGATGGTACATAGAAAGGTTATTGTAACCGTCTTGGCAATAGATAGGAGCTCAGCTGGAACTGATATGTGTGATCACTGATTGATTACCTGTCTGCTTGATGGGGTGTAGTTGACTGAACTCATTTCCTTTATAGGACAGAAAGATTCACAAAGCAAAAAGTGCAGGCCCTTAAATTTCATTAACATTATTTTTAAGTGTATAAGGTGAAATTCATATGCATCTATTATGTGCCTAGGGATGACTAGTATATCCAGCTTTAAGGAAATTTGCTAAGTGAAAATTCAGTTCCATTGCAGGTCAATTAGGGGGTGATTATTAACATTTCAATAGAATTCTTTGATTAATAAAAGCCACATGGGCCCCTAAAATAGCATTCTCTGGATGGGATTGTATATATAGTTTGTATACACAATGTTTTGAACTGCATTAAGACATACATGCACATACACAGTTGTGTGTGCTTGCATACGTGTATGTATTCTCTTGTTTTTGTTTTTATTGGTAATGATAGTGATGTTAATAAATAATAATAGTCACTATCTATATAGTGCTTAATATATTCTAGGCACTATGCTAAGAACATTATAATTATTATCTCATTTGTTGTCTTCATATCTCACTGTGAATTTCACAGCAACCTTGGGGGGATAGGTGCTGTTTTTACCCCAACTTTACAGATGAGGAATCTGAGGCAGGAATTAAGTGACTATGCCAGGGTTTCATAGCCTGTAAGTTTCTGAAGATGGATTTTCCTGATTCTAGGTGTCGCATTCTATCCACTGTGCCACCTAGCTCCTCAAGACAGTGTTATGACAAATGGTCATTATGGTCAAATGGTATTATGTACTATGTACACTTTGCTGGGTTCTGCAGATAAGACAAAAATGAGTTTGTGTCTTCAAGGAGCTTATATTTAAAGAGGACACACTCACACATATACATATATGTGTATACAAAATATAGAAATCTAAATACAAAGTGATTTGGGAGAGTTTACGTAATAGGACCAAATTCCTAGTTTCCATGACAGATTCCTGATCAAGAAATATAAAGAGTCTCAACTCTGTTTTGTGGGGACCTTTCAGACATGATGGGTGCCTGAGATCATGGCTATCACCATACTTTGATGACTTAATGAAAGATTTATTTCAAGATGGAAACAAGGAGGACTTCATCTCTTGTAGCATGTTTTTGCTATGTTATGGTAAAGTAAAATTCCTACTTAATTATTTAATAAATACTGAAATTGAACCTGAACTAAGAGGGTGCTAGCCTTAGAGCCCACTTTCAGCGTAGAAGGAAAGGCACTAGGAACTGACCCAGAGGTTGGTAATCAGTTCAAGCTTCATGCAAGTTGGTGCTTAAGTTGAGTATGAAAAAAGCAAGAGATATTAAAAAGTACAGATGAGTGCATTCTATAGAGATATAAAGGATAGTGCAAAAGACACAATTAGGAAATAGAATGGTATGTATGAGAAAAAGCAGGAAAAGATAGTTTGGCTGAAACAGAGTATAGGAGGAGGAGTGATATATAATATGGTTGAAAAGATCAATTGATACTAAATTGCAAAAGGCTTAGAATTTCACATGTATAATTTATATGTAATTGTTGAAATAATAGGGAGCAATTGGAGTTTATTGAGCAGGAGAGCAAGGCTATCTGAACTTGTGTTTTAGGAAAATCACTTTGACAACTCTCTGGAGCATAAATTGGAGAGGAAATACTTGAAATAGGGAAACCAATTAGGAGACTATAACAATAGTCTAAGTGACAGATGTGGAAGGCTTGAGCTAGAGTAGTGATTGAGTAGGAAAAAAATAAGAGCTACAAGAGATGTTGTAGAGAAAGTAATAATGACATTTGACAACTTCTTGGATATATGGGGTTATTGGAAGGATGAGGAGACAATGATGATGTCAAGTCTGTGGCCTGGAAGACTAGAAGGATGTTGCTGCCCCTGACAGAAATAAGGATGGGTTTGGAGAGAAAAATATGTTATATTTTGTACAAGTTGAGTTTGAGAAACATCCAGTAGCTTGAAATGTTCAATAAGCAAATGCTGATATGAGAACATCCAGTAGCTTGAAATGTTCAATAAGCAAATGCTGATATGAGACTGGAGCTTAGGAGAGGAACTATGCATGTGTGTGTGTGTGTAGATAGATATAGTAATTATGTTCAGATTACATGTCAACATACATATAGATGTGTGTGTATATACATACATATTAGTATATATGTCACTGAATCAGAATCACTGTCTTTCTATGACCCAAATAAGGGAGAATATACAAGAAAAGATAGTGATAAACAGTTTGAGAAACTGTCAAGAAGAATGAAAACTGAGAAAAGCTCATTAGATTTGGAATTTCTGGGATCATCACTAGCTTTGGAAAGAGCTGTTTCAGTTGAATGATGAGAGGGAAGGGAAGGAAGAAAAGAGAAGCATTTACTAAGTGCCTACTGTGTATAGACATTGTGCTAAGTCCTTTAAAAATATTATTTAATTTGATCCTCACAACTACTCTGTGAAGTAGATGCTATTGTTATCCTATTATGCAGTTGAGGAAACGGAAGTAGAGGTTAAGAAATTTGTCTATAGTCACACATCTCATATGTGTTTATTTGAACTCAGATCTTTCTGATTTCAGACCTAGTATTCTATCCATTACGCTGCCTTGCATAGTATATCTCATATATAGCCATATTTTCCATATACATATTCTTCCCATACTTCTATTCCAGTGTCACCTAAACTCATTAAGGGATAGGATATCATATAATATGATATAAAAGATCATCTAGTGTGAGTACATTGATGAAATCATTCAACAATCTTCCCATAACACACCTTTTCTCTGAGTACTATTCATGGAAATGAAGAATTTAACTTCTTTTCCCTTTCCTTCCCTATTTCTAACTGGACAATTAAAGGGCCAAAAGAAGATGGATCTCCAAGCTGGCTAATCACCCTCTTCATAATTGAGTCATGTGCCTGGATGAGAACCCAAACCATGACAATATAAAGAATAAACAATACCATAAATTCTCTTCAGCTTTTCAATTCAAATTTTTCTTTTTACAAAGAAATTAGCAAGTCTAAATTATCTTACCTTGAAATTTCTCCAAAAAAAGCCCTTTTTATAAGTATATCATGTATAATACATGTCACTATGTGTTCTAAGAGGACATTTATTAAGAAATTAATTGTGAATTAGCATCTTAAGATTATCTTATTGAATATTAACAAAAAGAGTGTTTTTAGTGGTTTAACTCTAGTATATCTTCCATTTATTTGTGGGGTTTTAGTTATATTTTACTATGGACACAACTATTGCAAGGTTATGGGAAGAGACACTGGGAGGAGAAGAGGCTTGCTCAGGTCCTCCTATGTTCTTTTTTCAGGACAAGCTGATGCTCAACTTAAAATCAGAAGCTGGCAAACTACATGACCACTAACTCCAAAAAAGAGATGTCAGAAAGTGTTGAGTTGAGGAAGTCAGTGGCAGCACCTAGGCTGATTAAACTATACCTGAGGACATATGACAGGCAGCTTTACTGACATACCAGCTACACCCTTTCAGTGTGCTGTAAAACAGCAGTCAAGGGACATTCTCTTCTCCCAAACTAAATCAAAGTCAGAGAGTTATATTTTATCTGATTTGAATCAAATTGATCCCATTTCTAAGTCTCAGTTGATGCATAGTTGAAATGGGAATTACAGTCACAAGGGCCCTGAACATTTTAATTGAAATGTTTGCAACAGGTTTTCAGACTTCTAGAATAACAGAGTAAGATATTTTGATGGATCCATGACCTCATTAACATCACCACTTTCATTGATGGCATTTCATTCCTTAGGACTCATCCAAATCCTCCTGAAAATTCTCCGCAAGTTATTGTTGTTCATCTCCTAGAGACCTAAGGTACCTTCTTCTCCTCTTCTATTCTTTGGATACATCATTGAAAACATCAATTGCCAATTCATTTCCAGTGACACATTTCTCTGATGGCATACTTTATGCTGCATACTTCAAGGAAAGATGTTATAAAAAGTTCTAAATGTAACTGAGACAATGAGATCAACCATTGGAAACTTAAATAGGTGATTCAATTGACTTAAAACATAGTTATTTTAAATTAAATGGCTGTTTATGTAGGAAAGTGTGAATTTATTCTATCTCCTGCCTGATGTAATCTCAGAAAGCTAGGAGTAGAAAATAGAAGCAATGATGAGTTAATATGTTAGCCAGATGTTAACATTCAATGATCCTGATATGAAGGGTGAACATCTTTCTCCACTGAATTGAAAGGGGAAGTATGAATGGGCTTAAATAGGGTTCTAAATAGCTAATCTCTGGAGAGAGTTGGCAGTTTAGGTGAGTACAGGCAGGATCCAGTAGGGGAAGAGATCACTCTTTTATCCTGGGTTGCTTCTCAATGATGTCTCCTCCCTTTCAAGCCTTCTCTAGGACCACTCACTGGCAATTGATGAAATAAGGCCTTCTATTAAAGCAGTGTAGTATAGTAGGAGCATACCTACTTTAGAAACAGGGGGCCAAAATTTAAATTCTAAATCTGCTATGATTTTCCATGGTGCTTGGCAGAAAGAAAAATTATATCCAGAAATTGGAGATTCAGTGTGAGAGAGTTTGAGACAGCTGAAGAAGAATAGGGATGTGCTTTAAAAGGACATAGAAAGGTACTCCCTTGAGTGTAGAAGCAGTTTTAAGGAGTCAGATCTTTAGAAGCAAGAAAAAGAGCTGACTGTGGACTCAAGAGAGAATTATCATGGCAATAGGATTAAGGAGAACAATAGACCATGGAAGCCTTGCTGAGTAACCTTTCCAGCAAAGATGCTGTTCCTAATAGGGAACTTCACAAGGACTACATACAGAAAGGAAGGATTTCTCTACCTTGTGGTATTGAAGCAGAGCTTCTTAACTTTTTCTACTTGTGACCGCTTTTCACTCTAGAAATTTTTATGTGATTCTGGGTATATAAGTATATGAATAGGTATACAAATAAAAACAGATGACAATAAATCACAAAGAAATTTATTTTAAAACAATTCTTTGATATACATATAATTCTGATGTTTTAAAGATGAAAGTACATTTGCATACTAATGAGATGAATGTAATTATTTTTACATGAAGAATTAAATCTTGGAATATTTGATACTGCAAGGAACATCTTCAACATTTTTCATAATTGATCAATACTTTGATAATTTGCAACACTCATCTTTAGTTATGGAATCCCACATGGGGTAGAGACCCACAGTTTAAGAAGCTTTGTATTAGAGTAATGATAGGGCATCTCTGTGACTCAGTGGAGAGATAGAGCACCATTCCTTGAATCAGAAGGATCTGAGTTCAAATTTGGCCTAGCTGTGTGACCTTGGGGTTAGTTGCAGTTTCCTCATCTATCAAAATGTGCTGGAAAAGGAAATAGCAAAACTGGAGTATTGAATAGTCTTGACTACATGTATTTCTTATGTGTGTAACTGACTACCATTGCACCTCAAGTTTGTGCCTTCCCATATACTGTGAATTAATAGAGGAGTATATAGAAAAGAATCTTTTTTAGCTATTCTTACTTTTTATACTGTGTCATTTTAGTAAATATCTTTGCTAAGAGCTATATTAATCCATCAACAAACATATTAAGCACTTACTATATTTTAGATAAGAGCTATTCTGAGCTAAGTGCCAAATTAAATCAACATATAATTCAATATTTAGTGACTTTAATATAAAATTTGTCATAGACTACAACAACAAAGCATATACTGGAAAATATGATTCAGGAGAAAAGAATGAGAAAGGTCAAAACCTCACAAATAGAAGCGTAGCTATATCATGAATACTTTATTTGAGAAGAGAATTGATAAGTGTAGATATGGTACAAACCAAGTAACACCACAAAACAATAAAAATGATTTTAACAGTCAAGAAATGACTCATTATTAATATGGGAGACTTTCTTGAATTAGTTTTAAATGTATACTCAGACTACTGTTTTATTAAAGCAAAGATTAAAAAATTAGAAAACAAAGAAATTATAAAACAATATTCAATTAAAACAGATTTATTCTAACACATTTAAATATAAGTTCCCCTATATTAAAAATGGTAAAATAGGTGAAAAACAACATTAAATTGTTACAGGTTTTGCTTTTTGACTTATTTCATTAGTGCTTTAAGATCTGATAAATATACACAGAATGGAAAGATTTTTTCATTCCATATTTTTGTTTATAATAGATAGGAGTCAAATATTTAACTGCTCTACATCATTTGTCTCAATAAAGACACTAATAAAAGTTTAGAAATTGTTGGTCAACAAATAATTGATCTCCTTACTACAGAAATATGGAGTCTTGGATATATTTTTTGGAGAAGTGAAAATGGCACTGTTATCTCTAACATTTGAAGGAATTCTGATAATTCCTCCTTTCCCCCAAAAAAATTCTGCTGAACTTTTACCATTAGAGCTTCCTTATCTTGGATTAACTAGAACTTTAAAAAATAGCTAATAAAGTAAAAAATGGTAGATTAGCAATTGGAGTTATACAGGGAAAATTAGGGACAATAAGTTGCATATCCTTTGATTCAGTGATTGCTCTACAGGGCTTTACCAAAGAAAAGATCCACATTTTTATGGTTGAACTAATTAATAGTTTCAACAACAGTAAATTATCGTACCCATTTTCCTTCATCCCATCCATCATTGATTTTTTTGCAGGTGACTTGCATTTCTTTAAAAGTTTTTAATCATAGAGAGTAATTCTCCAAATGAAATTTCAGTATAGAGATTTAAGAATGGGAGAAATTTCCAGAAGTCCTCTTATGCTACAATGCAGACTACCTTCTATTTTATTTACTGGTAAAAGTGCATTATGTAGCCTGATAAGACACTTGGTGTCACATTATGAAGATAGAGAAACAAATCTGATTAGAGACATATCTTTTGATGAGAGAAGTCTATGTGATATGAACAATTGGCCATTTTATTCATTTTGTGAATCAATTACTTCTTAGGATAGATTGATTGAGTATATTTTTCACTTTTTATCCAGTAGTTTTGATGTCATAGCAAAAATTTACATGTTATCTCCTTTTTTTCCCCCCAAGCTCCTCTCATGCCCTCTAAGTGTCATCAAAAATATTATTAAAGACATGTGGCCAGAATCAGTCAGTCATGTAGCAAGAGCGGAGGACTTTACAAACTTTTCTCTAAATTGTTCAACATTTCACAAGTACAAGAGACAGTCTCATTAGGTAGATCCCAATGGATAGATTCTTTGGAAAATTTAAGGAATGGCATGGACAAGAATGAGATCTCATATACACATAGGATGAGATGACGAAGAAGCTGTGATTTGAAGGGAACTGATGAAAGTGATGAGCCAAGTCATCTGAAATAGAGAAGAAATAGGTAAAATCCAGAAATTTCATGAACCTAAAGACAGTTCAGGTTAATTAGAGTTTGTGTTGTTCAAAATCTCCTACTATCTGAGCCTGTTTTCAGTCACTTTTTCTTTTTAAGCTTCTCCTTTTCTTTTTTATCTTTCATGATTTTTAACCTGATACTTTTAATGGATGATAAAAGGCAAAACTGGGAAGTATACCATTAGTAAGAGGAAATTCATATTTCTCTTTTGCATTAAACCATTAAAGCTGAATATATCATATAATCATAGAATTTTGGAATTTGAAGTAACCTTAGAGTTCATCGAGCCCACTAATTGCCAAAATTAAGTTGGCCTCAGAATATATTGATAGGATCTGTAAAAGATTTGTTTTGGAGGGACAGTGAAGAACATGGACTTTCTTTGAGATCAGATAGGGCCAGGAATGGTTAAATCAATTGTCACATGAAAATCTTTTTTTAAAAATCAGTAATTTCTTACTTAATGTTTTAGGGGAAGAAATATAACTGGTATCAAAATTTTCTAAGGAAACTTCTATTTGCAGTTTACAGAAAGAACATTTAGATTCCACAGAAATACAATTGTAACCAGGCTGAGACAAGTTGGGATTTTTCCAAGGCACCAAAATTTGGGGGGCACAGACGTTCAAGTTGATGCTTTTAAAATGTGCAATTTAATTAGATACATCTACATCTGTATAGCACTGGTACTCCTTCAGTAGCACAAAAATAAGAGCTTAGCACCTAGTGAGTAAGAATAATTAGTTGCAATATGAAAGGACCAGATGGCCTCTTTCTCCTCCCCCTCTCTCTTTGCTACATTATGGTCTCTACAACAGCACTCTCACAATGTCCTGGTGTCTCTCTGCCTTGGATCCTGACCCTCCCTTGCACTGTTTTTACATCCTGAATTGCAAGCTTATTTCAATTCATATTTTGCATAGTTTGCTGGGGTAGAAAGAGGAGGAGTTAAAATGACAAGTTCCATTTTATTGTGGAGCAGTTTGGAAAATTCTGATCAAGTGCAATCCCCTAATTTCAGAGATGAGAAAACAAAAACTTTTGTCAAAGGTCCCAACTATGATGTTAAGAATTATTATATTAGATAATCCCTAATGTCCTTTCCAGTGCTAATGATGTTCTATGCTTCCAGGGTCAAAAAGTCTAGGTATAGTATTTTATTTCATTATTTAATCATATTTCAAGACTGTGTATACTGTGGGCAAAGAGAATAGCAACTCCTGAAATGGCAGACTTCAAGTATAATTATTTATGTAATTTTTCTGAAACATTTATGTAAGTTAATCAGCTTCCAGCTATGATACTTTCAAAGAAAGTTTAATAAAAGAATCACTCTGAGATTTATCACAGTGGAGTTGTACATCATTTTAGTGCATAGTTGAAAATTGCTGAACAGGTGTAATAATGCCTTTGGGATTAAATAATTGTAACAGAATTACATCTTCATAATGACAGCAAAGGCAAAGAGGCCACCATTCACTACTTTGTTATGCTTGGATCTAGGTAGAAGAACTGTACATTTAAGATTGGGTCCACAGCCAAGCCTGGCTCTGGGGAAGAATTGCGCAAACTCAAATCCTTCCCATCTTTTCATGGTGGGGAATTAGGGTTTGAAGTATTGCATAGGCCAGGCATGTTTCCTATGTTGTTTGTTTTTCTCTATATTTTGGGGGATGGAGAATGGGGGAAGGACACATTCAGGAAGGAAAGTGACATAAAAATAAAGGTATCTATAAAGTTTAATTAAGAAATGGAAAAAATAAATCATTGTTTAAAGATCACCCTCAGGGGTGAAGCAAGAAAGGGGAACATGTGACTAATTAAATGGTTAGCCCTAGGGAATTTCAATTTCTTTTGGCATTTTCAAAGAAATCAAAATACTATTTTTTAAAGTATAAAAAAAACTTTAATTCTGGAATTTCAATAGCTACTGCACAAGCAAAAAAAAAAAAAATACAACTGCTTTTGGATAAAGTGTGAAATGGAGTAAAGCCAAGGACTACAGGAGGACAACTTAAACAGATGTCATTTAAAGCCATTTAAAGAGTTTAAATTGTTTTTGCTTTAGTGGGATTAGGAAGGTAACCATATATAGTAGATTCTCCTACACATTAGTAAAAGAACATTCGTATTTTATATTCCTATTTCCTTTTTCCCATGTTTATTTAAGAAGAGCAGAAGCTTCTTGTGTTCTCTTGTCTGGAAGCTGGAGAATTGGTTAAATAGATCTACAAGGATCTTTGATCTCAGAAGTCATACTACAAACTCTTCCTCTAGTAAAGGCCACTGTTTCCTCCCCTGAGGAAGTTAGTTGTAAATGGTAAGTGATAAAGAATATGAATTGTTTGTTTATATTCTCAAAAGAATTGCAAACTATCATCAAGCAAATTACCAATAAGAGAAAAGAAAGTCAAAATAACTCTGGTTTCATTTCAAATCCAGAGAATTGGAAAAATGACAAAAGACAATGTTGTAGGGTTTGCAGAGAGACAGACATGTCTTAACTTGTTATCCTTCATAGAGTGACAGATGACATATTCTCATATTTCAAAAATACAAAGCCCAAAGTAGCTTGGAGAGCTCAAATCCTGTGTTGACTGTACTACGATGAAAACATTATCACAGAATGAACTATTGCCCACAATTGTCTGATTTATAAAAACTGAACAACATTTTAATAGTATATTGCCATTCTAAATGTTCATAATTTCCAAGTCAAATAGAATAAATGCTGTCAAAATATACTTAGTCAAGGAGATGAAAAGCACATGGGAACAGGAGGAGGTACTGTTATTTCTGTTGTCTCAATCATATCATTGAGCCTATATACTTTTTTTTTTAGGAATATATAAAATATTTATTAAGATGAGACAAAATTTATCATGGGAATACAAGGATGGTCCTCTAGTAAGTCTTCCATATCATGAAAAACAATGTGGTAAAGTAAGCCTACATCATAATACTTTTATTCAACTACAAAAAAAATTCCCTAATTATTCTGTTGTGCAATGGTTCACAGAACATTAAACATACAAAGATAACATTCTAGAAACTTTTCCCAAGATCATTTGGATTTTAATTCCATTTTTTAAAATGAGAAGAATGACATCCTCTCCTCTTCTACTTCACTTTATGCTTGTCTGTAGAGACCCACTTGCCTATATATCTATTAGCTTAGATACTTAGTAATTATTTGTTTCAGCAATGGAATACTTTTTTGTTGTTGTTTTTCAGTCATGTCCCATATTTTGTGACCCCATTTGGAGTTTTCTTAGCAGAGATTGTAATGCCAGAGAAACTGAGGCAAGATAGAGATTAGAGAGTTTTCAATATTGTATTTGGGTTTCTGAGAGGGAGAGATAGACTGGAGGCAGAGCAAAATCCATTCTGCCCTCTGGGAATTTCCAGGAATGGATCATCAATTCAGTTCTGATAGACTGGGGGTATGACCATAAATTCTGATAACTCAGGAGGATTTAGGAGCCAGGATGTCTGAATTCTCCTTTATCTGAGATTAAAGATTTACAATTTATAACTTTAGAGTAGCCAGTCCTTAAGTTATATCAGTCCTAATAATTAGGAAGGGGGGGAGGGAGAATGGCAACCAGGGGGATTGAGGCAGAGCAATTCAGGAAAACTGAGGCAGGATAATTTAGGGGAACTGAGGCAGGACAATTTAGGGAAACTGAGGCAGGACAATAAAAGGAAATTGTGGCACAAGATATTGGAGTGCTTTGTCATTTCCTTCTCCAGCTCATTTGATAGTTAAGGAAACTGAAGCAAATAGGGTGAAGGTGATGTAAATTGTGTCCCCTCTAACCTTTGAGGGAGTCCCTAAAACTGTGTCCCCTTTAATCTGTAAAAGAGGGTGATTTGGGATCTCAAGCTCACTTTTCCCAGACAACGCTCTCCCCAAGTTAAGTGGTTTCATTCAGTTGGAGATCTCAGCCTGATAGTCCTACTGAGTGGCTCAAACTCCCAGTTAAATAATATCATTCAATTTTAAATTGAATTGAATTGAATCAAATTGAGAATCAGTCTCTCAGGAGTTGTGTCCCCGCCCCTCCTCCCCCCTCCCAGTCTCTAAGCCAAAGATCAAAGCAAACCCCAATATATATCTAAGGCTACATGCCCAGTAGCTTTGCAAAAGTCCTAAACAGGATTATGCTTACCAGAAAGTTGTCTTCTTAGCAATCTGTCCTGCCAGGACTTTTTTGCCCCCCTGATGAATATATTCTCTTCTCAGTGTTAACCTCTGCTACAGGACCTTTTGCCCACTAAGAAGTCTGTCTTTCTAGCAATCTGGCTTCTCAGTGCCAATAAATCCCCTTTTGCCACACAGATTTCAGGTTTGTGAATTCTTTTGAATAGGACCTGTGCCTCTGACCAGAGGGGATCTCCCACCCCAATTTTTGCACCTCATGATTTGACCTCATAAAAGGGACTTGCCCAGAGTCTCACAGCTAGTATCTGAGTCAGTAGTTGAACTCGGGAAGATGAGTCTTCCTGACTCCAGGCTCAGCACTCTGTGCACTGTGGTATCACCTAGCTGCCCACTAGAATGGTTCTCATGAAAACAATACCATATTCACTGTCTTCATGATATATTTTGTATTGAGGCACTAAGTTGACACAAAGACTTTGTGACTCTATTCTTGCTTGCAGAGATCTTTTACTTTTAATGCAAGAAATAATATAAGGGAAGATTGGAAAAGTAGACAGGACACTAGACTCAGAATCAGAAAAATTTGAGTGTAAATCAGATGTGTGCTAAAGACAACTAATTTTCTAGTAGACACACTTTTAATTTATATTATTAATATCTTCCATTATTTTATTATAAAGTCTAAACAATCAATAAAACAAATCAAGTCTTGAGTTGTAGTATATGAAAACTTCCCATATGTAAATGCTCACAACGAACATTTAGAACTCTTGAAAACTGGCTTCAATCCCCACACACCCCCTTCAAATCTTTGAAATTTATTAGCTGTGTGACCTTGGACAAGTCACTTAACCAAGCAACTTCCTAGACCTATTTATTAAGTTAGATTGCCCTAGAGCTCAGAGCCCTTGGAGGTAACTCACAGCAACAAAATTACAATTTTTTTACTTATTAGTCATCAGATAATTTTGACTGTAACAGAAAATCATTTGAGAGCCCACATAGATTGTAAATATAGCCTATTTGCTGTAACACATTTAAGGTCAAACTAGTTTCCATCTGAGGTTTCCATCAAACTTCAAGGCTAAGTGTGGTGGGTTGGGACATGAAGTAATAGGGATAGAATTTATTATTACCAGCAATGAGGTGATTTCATCCCTGATTCAAAAGACCAGGAAACCAAGTTAATTCCAAAACCTCTCTGATAATTGAGATTGCTTTTCAGAGGACACTGAATAACTTTAAAGCATTTTAGACAAACTAAGGCCCTTCTGTAGTTTGGGAAAATTTAGATAATCAGAGAACAGAAGACTTTCTAGTCCTGTTCTGGGATAGAGTCATCCGAACTGAAACCATACTCATCTTGACCATATACATCCTACTTTGGATCATCTAACATTTAAAAATAGATATGGACTTTTAGAAGAACTTTTATATACAAGTCTTACTCAAATGACTCATAGGGATTATTCTTCATTCTCAAAGACAAGATCAATGAACTCTAGCTGGTTTATCAAACTAAAAAGAGTTCAAGTATAGGCCTGGTAAAGTACAAGATCCTTGTTGTTTGAGGACCAGCCCTCCCAAACATTGGAAAACTGACCATTAGATGATAAATCCTTTGAGTACAGAACTTTAGGGAGGTATTTCGTTCAATTCAGCAAACATTTATTGCTGAATTGAACTGAAGTATTTGTAAAGAGTAAATTAAAAGGATGGGGTCCCCTAGTCAGCATTTTTGTGACTATGCAAGAGAATTTTATAACAAACTAGTGAGCTTATAGTTTAACAAAATAGTGAACTTATCTCTTGTGGTTTTTAAAGCTTGGGGCCTATTATAAGAAAGAATCTATCTTAATTATTTCTCTCTCTCTCTCTCTCTCTCTCTCTCTCTCTCTCTCTATATATATATATATATATATATGCATTAGTATATGTAAATATCATACTAATAGAAAGAAAGAGGAAAATAATGTGCTTTAAGTCTGTATTCTGACAACATCACTTATTCCTCTGGATTTGGATAGCATTTTTCATCACAGCTGCTTTAGAACTGTCTTGGATTATTGCATTGATGAAAATAGCTAAGTCACTCAGAGTTCTTTATTGTAGGATATTGCTGTTAATTGTATACAATGTTCTCACGGTTCTGAATACTTCACTTTGTATCAATTCATGTATGTCTATGAAGTTTTCTTTTAAGAAAATGGAAGAACTAAAAACTGATTTTAACAGGGAATATGAAGGATTCTTTTTAAGGAATGGAAGAGAGTTATAAAAATATATGGAATAGGATTTGAGATGACATTTCCAAATGATACTGCTTATATCATGACTGTTTTCCTCATTCTCTTACCTGTGGAAGATGAACTCTGGTTCTGAAAACTTGGGCTTTGATAAGTGAACCTTTGTTTTTTCTTACCTGGAATTCAGGCCACCATACATTTCTTGATCATTTTCAAATCAAGCTATTGTGCTAGTTTCCTTCCCCCTCCCTTTCAAGTGAACATGAGCATGTATTTACACACACAAGTGTACACACATTTTATTCATTAGAATGTAAGAAGTACATTAAAGGCAAGAATTACTTTGTTTGTATTTATGCACAGTGGCTAGCACAGTAAGGACTTGATAAAAGCTTTTTCATTCATTTGGTCATTCATAAGGAAATGCTGACCTGTTTTAGTGGGTTGGCATATGGAGGAATGTAGCTCAAATCTAAGAATGATGAAAGGGACAGTTTTAGAGAAACCTTAGAAGTCTTATATGAACTGATTCAGATAATTAAGAATGCTGCTGATAGTAGCTGATCAGTACTGATACTGATATTTTAATTCATATAATATAGATATATGTGTGCATACATATATGTTTTTCTTTTCTTTTTTTCCCCAGGGGGGTGGGGGTAGAAAGGTAGAAAAAGAAAACAAATGCTTGTTAATTGTGTGTGTGTGCAAACACATAGTTTTTAAAAAACAATATAGCAAAAAGGAGAAAAGGAAGTGTGAGCTGTACATTTAGTTATTGAACACTGGAATTAATAGGTATGATGATCTTCCCAAAGAGGTGAGAGTTAAATCCATTGAAGAAGTATATGTCTGTCTTCTGTGGAATGATTATATGGACCCACAGATGTCACACTGTGACAGGGCATTTCAATAACAGAAGAAGAAAAGAGTAGTGATGATTGACAACTTCTTATTGATGGGTACTGGGACAGTGATTTGTCACCCTAATAATAACAACAGAAAGGTCTGCTATTTCCCCAGGTCAGCAATATCATCCATGATGGAGACACTCCTAAGACTTGTCAAACCTGTACACTACTATCCATGCTTGGCGATTTACATGGTCAAGAGTTAAAATTAAGTCATCTAGAACAAAACTTCTTAAACTATGGGTTGCAATCCACTGTGGGGTTGTGTAACTGAGTGTGGGGTCATGAAATTATGATTTATTATCAGTAAATGTTTTATTTGTATACCTCTTTTATATACACTTGGGGTCACACAAAAATTTCTTGGACAAAAAGGGGTCATGAGTGGAAAAAAGTTTAAGAAGATCGGATCTAAAGAAAATTGCTAAGGATTTTGAGGTTATTGACAAGAAATAGAAAATACAGGAGTAGAGGTAATATTTCCTTTTCTGTTAGGAGGAAAAAATGGTTTTGGAAAGCTAATAGTTGATCAAGAAGATGGTTTCCAAAAGAAGGAAAGGAAATGGAATGAAAGTTGTTGGGGCTCAAAATACAAAAAATTATTTTCTTTGTTTGATTGTTATTTATTAATTTGCTTGGTTTTGCCTTACTATAGTAGGAGTTTGAGGATGAGATTTTTACTATTGTTTTTGTATGTTTGATTGCAACAAAACTGATGATCTCAGTTTTCTACCCACAGACGCAAAGTACAAGTGACAAGCAAGGTAAACTAGAGATCCCAATGTATGGAAGCAAATTTGACCTCACAGGTATCACTGAGATGTAATGGAATGGAAACCAAGACTGGCATATGCTCTGGCAGGGCATACCTTATTCAAAAGGAACAGAATAGATAAAAAGAGGGGCAGAGTAGCATTGTATATTAAGAAGATATATTCATGTATCTTATACAGACACTGCAGATGGACAATGAACTGGTTCATTGAATAGGAGGAGGAGAGCAGGCTGGATTGCATTTGGGAAATTGTGCAGTGCTTTTAATAACCCCAAGCTTCTCCCTGAAACAAAGGCCCATCTTTTTATCATTAATATTCTTCTGATGCTGCTGTATGGCTGTGAATCATGGAATACCAGAGTCTCTGAAGAATTAGAGTTACAGGTCAACCAAAGGGTAATGAAGAGATGCAGGGTGGGTATAAATAGGCTGCAGCATATTCAAAAGGAAGAATTGCAGAGAAAGAGCATCATCTTGCAGAGACAGCCCATCAGGTAATAAGAATGAAAGATAACCAATAGCTAGGCCACTTCCTATTTGGTACCCCATGAGGCCCCTGTGGATGTGTAAGAAACTAATTTACGAACTTAGTAAATGAAAGCAAAGGCAGGTAAGGGGGTGAATATGGAAAAGTGGCACAATCTATCAGAATAGCATCAGGTGTTCTAAAACTCAGAATGAACTGACACCATAAAGGAAAACTAAGGAAAGCTGAAAGCTTAGTATGAACCAACACGGGGACATAGCAGCTCTTAAAAGCTAATGAAACCTTAGCCTGCAATGAAGAGGACATGCAACTAGAAAAATAATTGTCCAATATGGAAATATGTTTAAAAGTATTGCACATCAAAATGTATGTGGCAGCCCTGTTTGTAGGGGCTAGAAACTGGAAATTGAATGGATGCCCATCAATTGGAAAATGGTTGAGTAAATTGTGGTATATGAATGTTATGGAATGTTATTGTTCTGTAAGAAATGACCAGCAGGATGAATACAGAGAGGATTGGCGAGACTTACATGAACTGATGCTGAGTGAAATGAGCAGAACCAGGAGATCATTATATACCTCAACAAACGATACTATATGAGGATGTATTCTGATGGAAGTGGATTTCTTCGACAAAGAGAGCTAATTCAGTTTCAATTGATCAAGGATGGACAGAAGCAGCTACACCCAAAGAAAGGACACTGGGAAATGAATATAAACTGCTTGCATTTTTGTTTTTCTTCCGGGTTATTTATACCTTCTAATAATTCTCCCTGTGCAACAAGAGAACTGTCCGGTTCTGCACACATATATTGTATCTAGGATATACTGTAACCTATTTAACATGCATAGGACTGCTTGCCATCTGGGGGAGGGGGTGGAAGGAGGGAAGGGAAAAATTGGAACAGAAGAGAGTGCAAGGGATAATGTTGTAAAAAATTACCCTGGCATGGGTTCTGTCAATAAAAAGTTATTTAAAAAATAAAAAAATAAACTTCTTTCCTAAAAAAGAAAAAAAGGAAAAATGTAACTCCAGAAAAAAATAAAAGTATTGCACATGTCTAACCAATATCAGATTGTTTGATGAAGAGGGGAGGTAAGGAAGAGAAGGAGAAAAAACTTGGAACACGAAGTCTTACAAAAATGAATACTGAAAACTATCTATACGTGTATTTGGAAAATATAAAATACTACTGAGAAAAAAAAGAAAGAAAAGCAATTGCCTTGGTACATTTTGTCCAGTTCAGACCACATCAGAAGCATTATATTCATATTGTTCACATATTGTATTTCAGGAAAGACACTAAGAGCAACATCCAGAGACCAGTATCGACATAGTGAAAGACCAGAAACTCATGCCATTTGTACAGCAGTGAAGTAGTTTGGTCTCTTTAGCTGGAGAAGGCCTGGATGGGAAGGGAAAAAGAGGGCTTGGTCTAAATACTTGTATTAAGTATTTGAAGGGCCATTCCAAGGAAGGAAAACTAGATTTGTTCTCCTTGGTACTATAGGATAGAATTAGTAATGAGATGAGGAATTTGCAAAGGAACAGATTTAAATTTGAAGAAAACAGTTTCCAAACAATGAAAACTTACACAAAGATAGAATGAGTTTCCTCTGTAGGTAGCAGGTGCCTCCTGATTAGAAGTCAATACAAAAAGACTGCATTATTAGTGCTTAGCAGAGTGTCTGGCACATAGTAGGTATTCAATAAATGTTTATTGATTGACTGACTTGTCAGAGATATTGTAAATGTGTTATAAGATTAGAACTTATGGTCTTAAGACCACTACAACAGTTTCCCCTAAGAAGGCTGTAATTTATAGAATCCATGCATGGAAATCATTGTTATAAGATTAGGCCTGTTGGTTTTGAAGCCAGTATGACAGCGTCCCTTAAGAGCTGTAGCTGATACTCATGGAAAAAACAATGACAAATTAAATATTTTTCTAAGGTTGGTACAGCTGTGTCCCCAAATAACCACCAGATTGTTTTTCTCTCTAATATACAACCCCACAAAAATATCTTGTTTATCACCAGATTGTTTTTCTCCTTGACAGCAAATCCTCACAATAATATTTTAGCCTAACCACTGATATACAATTTGGCCAATTCCAGGGAGGACTTCTAAAATCATAGCATAATTCTCAGAAATAAAGCACATGGGAACATACTCTTCCCTCCAACAGGAACACACTTTTCTGCTGGTGAATAGATCTGTCTTCCTGGGGAATGGACCTGGGTCTCTGTGCTTCCCAGAACTACTCTGATGTGAATTTTATGTTATGTTATGCTGAGTTATATGTAGAGTCCTCCTGTTCCTCTCTCTTCTTCCCTTTTGTATGCAATAAAACTTTGCATTGAATCGACTAACATCACTTTACATGTTGTCCTTAGCACCTAAACATGAGTTCAGGAAGTTGTTTTCCTGGGTATTTCTGGTTGGCCTTAGGCTATTTCTAGTCATAAACTGGATACCTGGACAAGTACTTAACCTGCTGACAATTTCATCCACCCTGGGGGACATATGACACTGTGAGCATCTATTATAGAAGCAAAGGTCAATAGGGGAACACTGCAGCCTCCTAAGAAGGAGTCCTTTATGCCAGAGAACAGTCTTAAAATAAAACGGAATTTATTTTTCTGGAAATGGAAATATGAAAGCTATCCTTGTTGTTACAATCAGACAGATGCTGAAAACTTGTTTTAGATATAAGTTTTCAATTTCACCACAGGATATAGCTTCTGTCTTTGAGGAATTTACAATGTAGGAAGACATTAATCTTTATGGTGGAATGGGAAGAGCATTGAGACTGGGGTCCAAGGACCTGCATTCAAATGCTGTATTCCTTAAAAATCCAAATGTCTCTGACTCTCGTTGGTTGGCCAACAGTAGGTCCCAGACCAAGCCCTCTACGTCATTGTTTGGATTCTGGTGGCCCAGAGTGAATGTAAATAGTAATTGTTTGTTTTGGCCAGATACCTAAACTGAGATACATCTATAGATATATGGGATATAAAGATGTGTAGATATATATTGACTAGGTAAAAGAAGCCATCCTTTGTCTCAATTCTTACTTAGTCCTAATCTCTGATTGGATGTTGCCTCAGTCCAATTGAAATCTGTCAAAGATCTTAGTTTTAAAAAGCCATGGTGTCCAGTTCATTTAGGGCCATCTCTAGTCATCTTGATCTATATCTCCTCTGGATTGCTCAAGAGAAGAAAGTGAGGCTGGGGACTGCACAGATCCCCCCTCAATTAAATCCAATTTATTTATATGTCATGACATCACTTCTCTGATGTCATGGTTCTCTTTGAAAATGAGGGACAAACAACAATGATATTGACACCAATTGCTGTGGAACCTTAGGCAATCACTCCAACTTCCTGGACTTTTGATTCTTCATCCATTAAATGAGGAAATTAGGCAAGATGGCCTCTGAGTTTCCTTCTAGTTCTAGCTATACCTCAATGTAATCAGAACCTATAGAGCAAAATCTCACTATTCAACATACAGTGTAATCGACAAAAGGGTAAGTCAATTTAGCTTAGTGAAAAGACTGAATGCTACCCTACTTTACAATAAATGCAGTTTTATTACTTTGAAGAATAGGTACCAAGAAATAAAATTAACTAATAGAAGTGACCCTGGAATTTCATAATAGAAAATTCATGGTGTGGGAACTCCTTCCAGTAGCTCAGAACTCTACCAGTCTGTTTTTAGGTAGTTGAAAAAGCTCACAGAAAATTTCCCAAGTTAGTAAGTGCCACACACGGGACTTGAAGCCAGTTATTCATGATATCAAACCCAGTGCTCTAACAATACTGTGCTGCTCCTACCAAATGAAGCTAATAAAAACAATTACAATTGGCAAAAGACCTTTATTACTTCAATATAGCTCAGACCCCAATATATCAATAGGGGGAATATCTCTTTCATCAGTGCAGACTGCAATCCATACATAGCCTCCCATTTTTTGCCACTTTTGTTCATGTCTTTCTGTAAATTCTCTATTGTATCTACCCTTCCTCTGGTTCTTCTAATAATTCATGGAGATCAGTTTACCACTCAGCTTGTCTAGCTGCTACCCTTTACTCTTGCTATTTGACTAGTCCCTTTATTTTTGTGTTCACATACGTACTTGCTGATAACTTTTATGCCACTTTAAATAAGCAAGTTGCCCTTAGTAAATTCTGGAGCCCACTGACCAGCCTTCTCCACAATTTTTTTTTCCCTTTTCCTTTGGATCACTTGTAGTTTTGATTTTTCGGAGATCATGAAATTCCATTATTCTTGACCCATTAGATAACTGTGTATCATAAAGTAGAAATACATATAAATTAATCAATTGACTCAGAAAGTTAAAGTACATTGAAGCTTTAGTTTGAAAAAGAGACTAATTTCAAAGTAGCTTCTCCTTAAAAACAAGATGCTGACAATCTCAAAAGCAGATAAGATTTTGAATTTTTTAGTCAGGAAGAATAGCAAGTATAAAATTTGATTACAAAGTAATATAGCTAATTTGTTAAAAAATCATTTTAGAATTTATGTATTTATAATCAGTGCAACTGATGCATTGTTGGTGGAGTTGTGAACGAATCCAACCATTCTGGAGAGCAATCTGGAATTATGCCCCCCAAATTATCAAACCGTGCATACCCTTTGATTCAGTAATGCTACTACTGGGCTTATAACCAAAGAGATATTAAAGAAGGGAAAGGGACCTGTATGTGCCAAAATGTTTGTGGCAGCCCTGTTTGTAGTGACTAGAAACTGGAAAATGAATGGATGCCCATCAATTGGAGAATGGCTGGGTAAATTGTGGTATATGAATGTTATGGAATATTATTGTTCTGTAAGAAATGATCAGCAGGATGAATACAGAGAGGCTTGGAGAGACTTACATGAACTGATGCTGAGTGAAATGAGCAGAACCAGGAGATCATTATACACTTCAACAACAATACTGTATGAGGATATATTCTGATGGAAGTGGATGTCTTTGACAAAGAGAAGACCTAACTCAGTTTCAATTGATCAATGATGGACAGAAGCAGCTACACCCAAAGAAAGAACACTGGGATGTAAACTGTTTGCATTTTTATTTTTATTCCCGGGTTATTTTTCCCTTAGAATCCAATTCTTCCTGTGCAACAAGAGAACTGTTCAGTTCTGTACACATATATCATATCTAGGATATACTGTGACATATTTAACATATATAGGACTGCTTGCCATCTGGGGGAGGGGGTGGAGGGAGGGAGGGGAAAAGTCAGAATAGAAGTGAGTGCAAGGGATAATGTTGTAAAAAATTACCCAGGCATGGGTTCTGTCAATAAAAAGTTATAATCATTAAAAAATATATATAATAAGTACAAATTTCCCCCTCCAGAATAGATGAAAGTTTATGCTTATCTCAAAGATTTGTCTTTTGCTTAAAACATTTTTTGAATTCCCCTTTTAAAATTTGCAGAATATTCATTTTCATATTATCAATAGTGGTTATATCTTTGTCCTTCCAGAATAGTCTGATTTTGGAGAACAACCAGAAAGTCATTTGGGGTCAAATCCTTGAAAGTATATTTTGCTTCACTCGTTATGTAAAATTCCCTAACTAGAACTCATAATGAGTCTCAAGAAGGCAAGTGCCCACAACTCCCCTCAAAATTCCAGGGTATCACTTGAGGAATCAAGTAGTATTATATATGAGCACTACCATACTCCAATCCCTATTTCCTACTAATTTCAGCAAGCCAAACTTAATTAGATTTTATAAGGGCATTTACTATGTAGGAACTACTAGTATAAAATATTCTTCCCAAATGAAAAACAAGGTTCTGTTTTGCAAGCAAAATCACTGGGCAGAGTGGGCTCAAACTTAACAAGCATTCCATAGAAGATAGAAGAGTTAGGTAGCTTTAGAGTAGAAAATTAGGTTGAGGAGGTGGGAGTAAGAAATTGGTCACTGAGGAATGGAGAATGAAATTCAAATAAGGGCAGTATAACTTTTAGAATTACTGAAATGGAATGGATATAACTGAGTGAGGAATTCAGATAGGTTTTCATTATTCACAGAAGTTCATCCTCAGGTAGTAATATATCTGTGGAGAATACCTGTAGCCAAATGATAAATCCACAACTTCTGGTTACTTGTAGTTCTTTTCTGAATCTATAGCCAGCTTGCTTCTTTGATTCAAAGAGTCCTTATCCTTGGACCTGCTTTCTCCCCTGGATGGCTGCTATCATTCTGTCTATTGTGTCCATTTTGTTCTCAGTGTGTCTTTCTCTGTTCCCGAGCAGTGCTTATCCTTTTTGACCGTTTATTCTTAATATGCTGTTCTGTTCTTGGTTGGATACTTTATCTATTTCTGGCTTCTCCTCTCTGGTCATATAATCTTTGAAAAAGATTATGAAAAAAAAAGATTGGGAAAAAAAGAGAGATAGAGGGAAAAAAAAAACTTTCTTGTTCCTTCCTTCACTCCTCACATCAAGAGTATTTTCCTCTTCAAAGATATGAAGTCCTTTATTATTGGGCTCCAAATCTCTGGTTCATTGCTTTACTGACTCTGAAATAATTTACTATTTTATACATTGGTCCAGAGATGTGTCTGATGCTTTCAGTCAATTATAAAATATTTCCTGTATGACTGTCTTCAACCACTGATCAAAGCATTCTAATCTTCTCAAATTGATTAGACATGCTCATGCCTAGTTTGCACTCTTGATTAATTGAGTCTCCAGGTAGTAGCATATTATACATTTAATATTAAGCATCAATGCAACCTACTACATTTGCTTTGCAACTTTTTCTTGTGGTTCTGTCATCTCAGTTGTATCTGACTTTTTGGGACCCTTTTGGGGTTTTTTTGGCAAAGATACTGGAGTAGTTTGCCATTTCGATCTTCAGCTCATTTTGCAGATGAAGAAACTGAGGCAAAGTTAAATGACTTGCCCAGGGTCACACATCTAGTAGGTATCTAAGACCAAATTTAATTTCAAAGACTTGATGACTTCAAGCCTAGTATTCTAACCATGGCATCATCTAGCTGTCTCATTTTGTAATATTTTCTTTTACAAAAAAAAATTCAGTATGTAACTCTACATTTCCTCTCTGTAAATCCTCATTAGGATTAAGTATTTTTCTATTCATTCCCTTTGATTTTTTCTCTTATGTAATCATGGTGTGCACTCCTATTTTTTCTGGTTTGGCTTTAAAAAAAAACAAAAACTTTGCTTTATTTCATAAAGTTTTTTCTAGTTTTTTATCTTTCTACTACTTATAGATCATCATTTCATTGTATTATTATAATTTTATTTGTAATGCTATTAATGTACCAGTATTTATTTAACTATTCTTCTATTTTAGGACATTTGGGTCACCTCTGGTTTTGTTTTTTGCAAAGACTAATAAGTGCTACTATAAAAAAACTTTGGATGTATAACTTTTTTATTTTGGTAATATTCTCAGGGCATATTTTCAGTAATGAAATTACTACACTTATGTTTGTTATTTAAAAAATCAGGTTCTATTATGTTAAAGTCAATTATATTTTGCAATGAGTCATATAATTGCAAATTCTAAATTAGTGAGGTTGACTTAATAAGGTGATGCTATATTAATGATACTTCAATAATTCAATGGATTCATGATCTCTTTGATTTGAGCAATTTCTCCAGCAGAGCAGATCACAAGACCAGGCCTTTTCATCTTGCATAATTCTTACCTATATCTTTCGTTTCATCTTTGGTAGGGGATATACTTATACTCAATGCTCTAGAGAACTGACTATAGATCTTTTAACATGTACTAGTGCAGATATTATAGGAAAACTGTGTTAGGGGGACATGCATATTGAAGGGCAAAATGGAAAGGGCAAGGATGGCTATGGCATGATTAAAATCAACTTCATTTGATAGCCATTCATTTAGGGCCTATTACATATGTAGCACTTCCCAGGCTTGTACCATGCTTGTACCACACCTGCTTTTGTTGGCTGAGGAAGAAATGAATTTTGAATGAGTACTTACTACGTACATGTTGAATTGAATTGCAAACTTTAGATTTGTAGATGAGACAAAAAATATGGCTCCAGATTTATGGAAGAGTTTATTCACTATGGATTCAATATATGATATAATGTTAGGAATCTTGGGATTGAACTGAAGAGAGTTTGGATATCTTCTGATTATGATGTTAAACAAATCATTTGAAAAAACTCTAAAGGTCTTCTCCTCTCTGAGTGATTCTTTTCTCAAAAGAAAGTATGTCATCTTTTGCCTCAATTCTTACCTACCCTTTAACTACTGA
This sequence comes from Antechinus flavipes, assembly GCF_016432865.1. NCBI lineage: Eukaryota > Metazoa > Chordata > Mammalia > Dasyuromorphia > Dasyuridae > Antechinus > Antechinus flavipes. The sequence continues at coordinate 157,198,027 of NC_067398.1, forward strand.
ATGGGTGTTGCCTCAGACAAACTGATAACTGGAAAAGACCTTGACTTAAAATGGCCAAGGTCGTCCAGTACATCAAGACCATCACCAGTTGTCTTGATCTATGTCTTGCCACCAGACTTTGCAGGAGAGAATAAAACTGATGACTTTTCACAGCTCTGCCTCACTTAAATCCAATTCACTTGCAAGTCAAGATATCACTTTTCTGATATTATTGGTCCTCTTTGTAACAGAAGGATGAACAACAATAAGAAGTAGATCACTTAATCTGTCTAAACCTACATTGCTTTGTTATCAGGTGAGCACCATAACATCTGTCCCCTAAAACAATTATTTTGATATATGTACTTACATGTACTAGGTGGCATTGTAACTCAGTGTTCAGCATGCTGTTTTGTACATCTCCCTAAATGTTTGTTTTTAAATTGTGAGAGTCAATGTGGTATGGTAGACAACAACCATGACTGAGTCAGGAAACAGTAGTTTGAGTCCTGGGTCTTCAACTTAATGACTGGGAAATTTGGAAAATTGCTTCCTCTCTCTGGGCCTCAATTTTCTGTCTATATAATGGGAATAATACTATCTGCTTTCTAATTCCATGTGTTATTGTGAGGAAAGCATTTTGTAAATTATAAAGCACTCTATAAGTAAGTAAATTTGAGCTATGGTGACAATGATTATTTAGTTCAATTTAACATTTATTATTAATCTACAATGTGGGAGACACTGCTCCGGATGACAAAAATCTAAATACTCCACATTTTAGATCTTTTTTGGTTCTATTGCAGTTAGACTAAAATAAATTGTTATCCTTAGTGAAGTAGTCAGTTTAACTATTGTCCCACTTTACATTTGTCTACACATGCACACATACACACACGCACACATATTACATACACAAACCACAGTGTAATATCTATATGAAAATGAATACATTCTCCTCAGTGCATCATATATTTTTGTATCCTCTAACCCCAGAGGGAAAATAATAATAATAGCTAATATATATATATATATGTATATATATATATAGTACTTTAAGCTTGGCAAAGCACTTTACATACTTTATTTCATTCAGTCCTTGCAACAATTCTGTGAAGTTATAGTCTTATTATTTTCAGTGTGCAGAACAGGAAATTGAGGCTGACTGATATTAAGAGACCTGTTCAGGATCCATCAAGTAATTGACTGTCTAAGGCTGGGTTTTGACCTTATGTATCCCTGATTCCAGGGAGACTCTGCTAAGCTGATTCTTGATGCACTAACTCTGTGCCCATTCTAAGATTCTCTTCTGAAGTCAACTGGATACTACATGGAGGTCAAAATCACTGCCATTGGAAATAGTTAATAATATAATGCCTACAGAAACAACTATAATAGCAAATAAAATAACTGATTGACTATCCTTTCCTAGCCCCAAATTTTTGGATTTTTAAAAATCATGTGGTGCCTCTGCGATACTCTAAAGAAGTGTTTACATAATCATTTCCTAGAAAGATATTTTTCAAACAGCTAAGTGGCAAAGTGGATGGAGTACTAACCTGTGATGACTGTGTTTAGCACCCAGAGTATATTAAAATTGACCAGAGTCAGAGCGACAGGAATCCGGCCAGCAGTGCCTCTGCCTCTCTCACTCCATCCACCAAATCATCTCTATGTCATTTCCTATATAACACATCAAAACTTGTGCAGAGAGTGGGTGGGGCCATTTTTCTCCAAGCATATATTAATATTGTCCAATTGCTATTTAGCCTCACGTGCTTGGGACTTCATTGCAACGACTCAAGAGCTTCAGCCCATTACACCAACCTTTGAGTCAGGAAGACTTATATTTGTGAGTTCCTATCTGGGCTCAGACACTTACTATCTGTGTGATTCTGGGAAAGTCTCTTAACCCTGTCTGCCTCAGTGTCCTCATCTGTAAAATGAGGTGGAGAAGGAAATGGCAATCCACTCCAATATTTTTGCCAAGAAAACTTCAAATGGGATCACAAAGAGTTGTGCATTACTGAGCAACAACAGCAAAGAAAGATATTTTATGCTCTCCTAAAAACCAGATGATATGTGAACTATCTCCCTGCTGTGCCATCCTTGTGAAAACAGCCTGACCTTCCACTAGACTGAGTTGGGATTTTAAGGGAGCTTTCTATGAAGACCTTGGCAGAAAGTCTCATCTCACTAGCCAAACAATTTTTCTGATGTTCCACATATAGAGTCATTCTTATAAGTTAAAGAATAGTCTTTATAAAATCCCCTTGAAAACACATTTCTTGAGAAGGATAATGTAGTATCATTTGATAATCATGACTATATCTTAGAGTAAGGATGAACTTTCACCATGCCTAAAATGTTTTCATATCACTTCCTATCTATTTCTAAATCATGTCACAGCACATGGCACTCTTCTATGCCCTTTCTAGCTCCTCTTTATTTAAAAAAAAATCACATTGTGCCATTTACTCCTAGTAATATGCAAGATTTTGAAATAATGAGACATGATGTATATGCATTGTATATTTTAGATATGAGATATTTGTGATATCCACACTGCTATCCAGAGTGATATCCACAGATTATATATCTGTGATATTTGCTCCTTATTGCCCCAAGTTTCTCTTCAGGGAAAGAGGGTTCATTGTTGGAATCCTTACAAAGCGTTAACTCATTAGAGTTGATAGAGACAATAATTATCTAATTTAGCATGGTTCAGTATGATTGATCTGATCCTACAAGGAGATGTTGTGGGCCAGAACTTGAATCAAGGTACTAAGTGGAACTGATAGAAACAATGCTTATGTTCACACCTTTAGAGAGCTCATATAAGCAAGAAGCTCCCAGGGCCAAAGGGCACTCTGGGACAGACACAGAGCACTCTGGGAGGAAGTCCACAAACCCACTCTCGGAGGTGGAGTCAGATTCATTCCAACTTTCACCTTGGTGCTGGCTGGAAACATTTGGAAGAAGAGGAGTTGAAGCTAGCAGAGGCAAAAGATTAGGGGCAAGAGCTCTTGGAACCAAGGAGAGAGACAGATCTCTTAAGAAAGCTAACCAGGCCCCAGGAAGAAGATTCAGAAACAGAAAATAATAAAGGTTTGGATTTTATCAGTTGGCTGCATTTGAGGTGATTATTGATTTGAACTTAAACTAAGACTGCCTTAAACTAAACCTCCCCAAGAAACCTGCACCATATATTTTATAAAAAAGAACCCCACAGTACATGAAGACCTAAAATTGCTAGCAGACAAATTTTATATTTGATATCTTCCACATTCCTTTTTTGACACTATCTCCCTCTTCCAAAACATACACTTTTTTTTTTTTTTTTGCTGAGGCAATTAGGTTAAGTGACTTGCCCAGGGTCACACAGCTAGGACCTATTAAGTGTCTGAGGCTACATTTGAACTCATGTCTCCTGACTTCAGGGCTGGTGCTCTATCCACTGCACTATCTAGCTGTCCTCAAAACATACACATTTAATTTGGGTTATTTTTCAGTTGTACCCAATTCCTTGTGCCCCTATTTGGGGTTTTCTTGGCAAAGATTCTGGCTTAATTTGCCATTTCCTTCTCCAGCTCATTCTGTAGATGAGGAAACTGAGGCAAACAGAGTTAAGTGACTTGCCCAAAGTCACACAGTTATAAGTGTCTGAGTCCATATTTGAACTCAGGAAGATGAGTTTTCCTGATTCCAGACTTGGTACTCTATCCACTATGGCGCCATCTAGAAGCATTTAGAGCTTTGTCTTCCTAGAGCTTTTTTGGTCTTGATAAGGTCACCACGTAAAGAAAAGGGCATGCCCCACAATTCCAGATGGTGAGGTGATTGAAATATAACATTTTTGGATGTGCCTAATGTAGAAATCTGTTTTGTTTGACCATATATGTCTACATTGAGTTGTGTTTCTCTTTCTTTCTTAGATGAGAGAGTGGGAGGTGGAAAGTGTATTTCAGAACTGAAAATAACATAAAATTGAATTTTAAAAGATTTTAAAGAAAAAGTCTAGAAAATGAGGTTCTTTCTAGCATCAGCCTAAAGGTGCTAGTTCCCAGAAGGGAGAAGGAATAGAAAAAACAATTAAAGATAGATTTTTCCTTCTTTTCACTTTACTGGTATGTAGGCTGGCTAGTTCTATGACAGCCTAGTTTTACACTGGCAGGTCAGAGGCTTGAAGAGAAAGACATTCATTACAACAAATGCCTCTGGTGATAAAAGAAAAAAATGAATTGGAGTCTAAAACGTTCTTTTTGTAGAAGATCTGCTTCCTGAGTCCTTTGTAGTCAGTGGGGATTTAAGTGGATTTCTAAGAACATGACATATCTTAGTCTCAAGATCAATACTGAATTAGCAGACATGGCTAAGGATAACTGGGGGGAAATAATTAACAAAATTAAGGAGGATTTGCACCATTGGGAACTATAAAAGTTATTTTATGGGCCCATGTAAATGTAATAAAATCTCTGTCTGCACCACAATTTAATTTCATATCAAAAAAATGGTCCCTGCAGATATTCCATAAGATTATTTTACTAAATTTGAATGCATATTCTCATCCCTGTTCTGAGTGAGAGGAAGCTTCTACTGATTACCAAGCTAAACATTTTACACAATAGAAAAGAATGAAGACTTTCAGCCTCACCTCTATCTAATGACATCTTCTCAGGTTGGGGAATATAATTAATTTCTATTAATAATAACACCTCATAATTGGCAGAGACAGGATATAATGCATCAAATGGTTGCTCCTAGATAAATTACATGCATATATATAATGTTTCACTTGTGTATATGTATATGTATATGTATATATATATATATACACACACATATGTGTATAAATATATGTACAGATATGCATGTATATTTTATTTTTCTCAATTATATACTTTTATTTATATTTTATTAACATATATTTTAAAGATATTTACAAATGACCAGATATAAATCATCAGATGTATATGTACAAAACACATATTCCCAAACTATATGGAATAAAAAATAACTTTATATTGGATAATAGAGGTGACCTTCTTATCTTATCTGGAACCAGGTCTCTTTCTAGACATTTCTAAGCTATGCACTACTTCCAAACCACTCTACCCCCCCCCCCCCACTTTTTAGCTTCCCTTTATATAAAGCCATTTGACCTTAAAATGTAAATTCTTAGAGCATAAGATCTTTCTTACTTCATCTTACTTTTTTATTTTTTACTTTCTGGCTTAATTGGATTTGTGTCCCTGGTATTTAACAAAGAACCTGGCATATAATAAATGATTATACAATTATTTTCATTTATTCATTCATGGGAATACAGAATTCCCCTTAAGAAATTCATTGTACCTTTGTAAATAAGTATCTGCTTATAATTGGCAGTCTTACAAATTGTTTGTGTCCCTTAGGGATTAAGTGACTAAGGTCACACAGTTAGTATGTATCATTGGTAGGAATTGAGTCCAAATCTTCTGGACTCCAAGCCCTACTCTTTATCTCTTTTACTCTGTTGCTTCTTAGCAGGGATAAGGATGAGGACTGGACCCATGATTTCACTGATATAGAGAGCTCCCTCTATTAATACAGGCGGATTCCTTTTGTGCAACTTATAGTCTTAGGAATTGCCTATAGCATGAAGAAGTCACACAATCAGTAAAAGTCAGAGGCAAGACTGGAATGGAGGTCTTTCTGTCTTTAAGAACAGCTCATCTATCCACTACATCCCTTCTATATTAAATAACTATATTTTGAAATTACCTAATTTTCAACTATTCTTCCATATAACATGAGAGGAGACCCTTCCTTTACCTACCCTCAATAGATTATTTTCTTGAATCTGGATCCCCTTTCAATTGGGCAGTCAATCAATGGCACCAGCTCTTCGGCCTCATGGGAACTTTATGTCCCTCTCAGAGGTGATCGTTATAGCAAAACAAAACAAAACAAAACCCTACTCCATAAAATATGACTTAAAAGGTTCCTCTAGAAGATAGCGGTTTAAAATGAAGTGTCCTTGGTTCTGGTAGCAAATCCCTGCTCTTTCTAAACAGCTTGTCAATGACACTGAGGATACAGTATTTGGCAATACGCTCACTTGGACAGCACCTTACAATCTACAAAGCACATTTACATTCATTATCTAATTTGATATATTGTTGAGGATGATGGTGATGATGATGATAATGATAACAATAACTCATATTTTAAGGTTTGCATTGCAAACCACTTTCTTTCCTCCTGAAAGGTAGGTAGAGGTGGATACACAGTAGCATTATTTACATTGTCATTCTCTAATGGTGATGATACCAAAGGGTCCCCTTTGAAGTCACACCACATTAAGCAAAAACCAGGGCCCGTTTCAGATAGGTCACATGATTCCAAATGGGATCTTTCAAAAATGGATTGCTCTGAGCCTGCTTATTATGGGAACATCTTAAAGAATTCCAGTGTATTTAGATCTTTATCTGTCTCTGAGGATAGACTGGGATATAATTTGTGTATGTGTATGGGGGGGTCACATGCATATTTATATGACCATAGTAACTGTAATATATAAAATATTAATGTATATATGCCTTTTTTAAAAAATAAAATTATTTTTAGGACAAGGTTATATATTTGATTCCTGTGTGGTTTAGTTAGCCTAGCATGGAAAACAGTTCTGTTGTGTGGTCACAGACTATATCCCAATGCCAGTTGGTCATTTTACAAATTCATTCTAATAGCCAAATAGAGGTAGATTTTAGAATGTATATTCTAAGAACTAGGCAAATCTAAGGGTCATTATTATTTTTAAAAATCTACCTTGGAATCTGTGTGGACCACTCAGAACTTTTTCTTTGCTTTGTTCTGGTGTTTGCTTCCCGGCTTTTTTGGGGTTTTTCTGGTTTGTTTGTTTGTTTCTATTATGTTTTTAAATTAAGTATAGAACACCTGGATTACAACCCTCTTTCCCATAGCAGGTTATTTGCAGATGCAGTCCTTGCCACAGGTTAAAAAAAGGCCAGAGTGACTGCCCTTTTGATATGTGGATCAGTGCTATCTTCTTCCTCCTTCCCTCCCCTCCCTTCTTCTTGCTTTCCTCTTCTGTCCTCTCCCTTTCCCTCCTCTTCCTTTGCCTTCCTTCCTCATTTCCTCTCTTCCTTCCTCCTTCCTCCCTTCCTTCCTCCCTCCCTCCCTTCTTTCCTTCCTTCCTTCCTCCCTCCCTTCCTTCCGCCTTACATTCCTCCTTCCCTCTTTCCTTCCTTCCTCCCTCCCTTCCTTCTTTCCTGCCTCCCTCCCTTCCTTCTTTTCCTTCTTTCCTTCCTTCCTTCCTTCCTTCCTCCTTTCCTTCCTCCTTTCCTTCCTTCCTTCCTTCCTTCCTTCCTTCCTTCCTTCCTTCCTTCCTTCCTTCCTTCCTTTCTTCCTTCCTTCCTCCCTTCCTTCCTTTCCTTTCTTCTTTTCTTTCCTTCCAATGAGATAATAAGTGTAAAGTACTTAGCATAGTGCCTAAATTATAGTAGGCCTTTAATAAATACCTTTTCCTCCTTCCCTTCTGCATGTCCACTTTAATCCCTACATTCCAGCCCCCTTTCCTGCCTTCCTACTTTTAAACATATATTGACTGCCTACTTTGTGCCAAGTGCTGTAGGTAATTGAAAAAATGAGATAGTCCCTATCTTCAAGAAATTTATGCTATAGGAGGGGAGATGACAATGCACATAAGTAATTATGATAAGAAATTTTTTAAAAGAATGAATGTAATGAGAGAAGTAAAGTCTTATGTTAGCTTAGAGGAGAGATAAAGGCATCTATAAACAATGGTACTTTTTGGAAATGTGCATTTTTTAATTTAAAAAAGAAAAGACATCAATAGGTCAAATGGTACTTTTTAGAACTTGGGGGAAAGTATCCCTTACACTATAGAAACTAGACAATAAAATTAGGTAGTTACTTCCACAAAGATCTACAATACATTTTCTCTACAAATTTCAAGTAAATTAAAAACTATAATTTATTTTAAAATTAAGACAATTTAATACAAGGGAAAGTCAAAGACAGTTTTTGACTTAATCTTTGCATTTTAAAATTATCTATTATACAGATAAACAACACATACTTTACCTCAGGAAATTTCTGTGTCACTGTCAAAGATATACATACTTTATTTTCTACTTTTTTTTTTCTTTAAGAATTCAAGGTTAGGTGATACTGTTTGAGGATGTATTCTGATGGAAGTGGATATCTTCGATAAAGAGAGCTAATTCAATTTCAATTGATCAAGGATGGACAGAAGCAGCTACACCCCAAGAAAGAACACTGGGAAATGAATATAAACTGCTTGCATTTTTGTTTTTCTTCCTGGGTTATTTATACCTTCTGAATCCAATTCTCCCTGTACAACAAGAGAACTGCTTGGTTCTGCAAACATATATTGTATCTAGGATATGCGGTAACCTATTTAACATGTAAAGGACTGCTTGCCATCTGGGGAAGGGGTGGAGGGAGGGAGGGGAAAAATTGGAACAGAAGTGAGTGCAAGGGATAGTGCTGTAAAAATTTACCCTGGCATGGGTAATTTATTTACCATATTAAATACCTTTAATATATTATTATAGTCTTTGACACTACTGGTTGACCCTGGTTAATTATATATAAATTATATTATATATATAATTATATATAATAATTAATATATCATATTATATATAATAATTAATATAATAAATATAATATATAATAATTATATAAAATATATATAAATATAGGGGAGATTGTCATCTCCCCTCCTATAGCATAAATTTCTTGAAGATAGGGACTATCTCATTTTTTCAATTACCTACAGCACTTGGCACAAAGTAAGCAGTCAATATATGTTTAAAAGTAGGAAGGCAGGAAAGGGGGCTGGAATGTAGGGATTAAAGTGGACATGCAGAAGGGAAGGAGGAAAAGGTATTTATTAAAGTACCATATTAAATGGGTAATAATGGGTAATAAAAAGTTATTTAAAAAAAAGAATTCAAGGTTAGGGATTGAACCTGTGATTTCATGGATACAAGTCACTACCTTTACCACAAAGGTTTTTTTTTGCAACTTAAAAGTGTTAGAAAGTTCTTTAAAGTTATATGACTTAACCAGGGTCAACCAGTAGTGTCAAAGACTTAAATTCAGGTCTTCCTGGTCTTTAGACTTGTTCTCTATTTCTCTTTCATGGCTACTACCCTAACAGACTCAATTCATGAGATATAATCTTCCATCTCTGTCAGCTCTTCCTTTTAGACTCATTATTCAATCATTAACTTAGTATACATTAAACATTGTTTGAATGCCATATAGGTTATCTTTCTGAAAAATCCCAAAGGATTTAGAATTCTGTTCTGGATTCATTCCCAGTAGAACATAAGTTTCTGGAGAACAAGGACTGTTTCCTTTTCATCTTTGTATCTCTGGCATCTAGCAAACAATGTCTGATGCTTAATAAATGCTTCCTCATTGATTGTTGAGAAGGATGGCCATCTGAAGAATTGGAAATTGAGGGGATTCCCATCACTTGGGGAAAGGTTGAAAAAACTGGGAACCAAGCAACTGACCTGTCAAACAGGCCAGTTGCTTGCATCCATGTGGTAGCTCCAACAAGGCCTCGACAAGTTAAACCTGAATCTGGAATCTAGGCATCTATTTAGTTGTTCTGCTTTATTTTTCTTCCCTGACTGTTACTGGATATTGTTCCTGAAATGAGATTGATTACAGGAAGTAGTTGTTCTTTCCTGTTGGGAGAGGGGCTCTCTCTGCTTACTCTCTGAGGTGGTTAGTGTTTTTTGTTTTTTTTTTTTTAACTTTTTTCTTTTAGTATTTATTTTTCTTCAATTTCATGGAAAAACAATTGTCAACATTCATTTTAAAAATTGAGTTCCAAATTCTCTTCCTCCCTCCCAACACCACTCATTGAAAAAGAAAGCAATTTGATACAGGTCAGACATGCGTAGTCATGCAAATCATATTTCCATGTTAGTTAATCTGTAAAAGAAAACATAGACCAAAATAAAAGCCCAAGAAAAATAAAGACAAGTAGTTTTTTAAAAAATATATACTTTGATTTGTAATCAGACTCCATCAATGTTTCTCTCTGGGAGTGAATAGCATTTTTCATCACAAGTCTTTCAAAATTGTCTTGGATTCTTGTATTGCTGAGAACAGCTAAGTCATCATAGTCGGTCATCTTACAATATTACTGTTACTGAGCATAATGTTCTGGCTTTATTCATTTCACTTTGTATCAGACAAAGCAAGTCTTCCCAGCTTTTTTGAGAGCATCTAGCTCATGTACATGGATCTAGTATTGCGAGCAGGCCATTATTGGAGAGGAGAAAGTGCAGCATCCCCCAAAAAACTGTTTTATGTTACATTTTCAAGTAGAGAAGACAAGGAAAGGAGCATTTCTCATTCTAGAAATGAATGGGCATATTCTTATTATTTTCCATAGTGGCTTTTGTGTATTAAAAAAATGCTGCAGACTTTAGGTAAGAAGTAGGAGTAGTAGGGCAGTAGCTGTCATATCTTTACTTGGTGAAAGAAATGATTAATTTAACCCCTATTTTGTATAATCAGTATTATTCAGTATAATGTGATTTCATAGAGGTAGTGATAATTTCTATTATACCTATCTACTAATATACATTTAGTCAGTTTAATCAACAAATATTATTATATTATATTTTATATAATTAGATAAGTTTGGTTAGTTTTATCCAATATAGATAGATGTGTATATAGATATTGATCTACATATAGAGAGATATTTAGGGATGATTGCAGAGGTTAGATAATTTTCTGATATTAGTTCCTAAAACTTAAAATATAAATGATAAGTTCACTTGCTTAACCACAACATGCTGACTTCTAGTCAGGACTTAAAAGGACTTCCTTCCTTTAGGCTTGCATGGGTAAGAAGACATCTGGACCTCCACCTTCTTTTGCTTAAAGATTTTAATCAAGTTTGGTGTGATGGAGATGACCTAATGATATGGAAAGTCCCTCAACTTATTTTTGTACCTCTTAATTACCCTGTGCTGCACAACATGAGGAGGTGTCCATCTTATGATCTCTTAGTCTATGGAGATTACCCTTGCCTTATCTACCCTGAGACCAACTGGGTAGATGCATCATCTCTAGCCATTTTGGAGAGTTAAAGTATTGATCTGTCAACCAGTGAGATTCTGTATTTTATTTTTCAGTTTTCTCAGCAGTTTTTGTTGAAAGTTCTTACTGTCATAGTTACCACCATTTGGCCAGCTGAACCACATTATACTAATGATTTCCGGATTCTGTATTTTCTATTTTTTAACTAGCACTAAATAGATTTTATGATTTCTGCTTTGTATTACATTTTGAAACCTGCTTACTCTCTAAAGTGGCCATTATATTATCCCTTCCTTTCTTCTTCCCTCCCTCCCTCCCTTTGTTCCTTCCTTCCTTTCTTTCTCCCTCTCTCTTTCTTTTTTCCTTCCTTCCTTCTTTCCTCCCTCCCTCTCTTTCTTTCTTTTTTCTTTCCTTTTTTCCTTCCTTCCTTCCTTTATTTTCTTCCTTTTTTTTAGTATTTTATTTTTCTCCAATTACATGTAAAATTTTTTCAACATTTATCATGGTCTTACTTTTATAAGGATTTTTTGTATATAGTTTTTTTTTTTTGTCCTTTGTCCCCCACTTTAGATTGTGAATTCCTTGAGCACAGAGACTATCTTTTGCCTTTCTCTATACCCCAAGCACTTAGCATAGTTTATGGGACATAGTAGAAACTAAATAAATGATTATTCACTGATTGAACAACATGCAAGATCCCTTCTCATTCTGAATGTTCAACTTTTCTCCATTCTCCCCTCCTCCATTTTAATAGTATTTTTGCAAATACATGCAAAGATAGTTTTCAACATTTACCCCTGCAAAAGCCAGGATTCTAAATTTTTTCCCTCTCCTCCTTCCCCCCCCCCACCTTTACCAAGACAGCAAACAACACAATATAGGTTAAATGTGCAATTCTTCTAATCATATTTCCATATTCATCATGCTACACAAGAAAAATCAGATCAAAAGTGAAAAAAAAAAAACACAAACACACAAGAGAAAAATCCAAGCAAACAAACAACAAGAACAGCATAAAGTGAATATACTATCCTTTGATTCACACTCTGTCCCCATAATTGTCCTCTGGATTCTGATGGCATCTTCTATCACAAATCTATTGGAACTACTTTGAATTACTTCACTATTGAAAAGAGCTAAGTCCATCATAGTTGATCATCACATAATCTTTTTATTTTATGCAATGTCCTCCTGGTTCTGCTCACCTCACTTAGCATCAATTCATATTAAGTCTTTCCGGGCTTTTCTGAAATCAGCCTGCTCATCATTTCTTATAGAACTATAATATTCCATTATCTTCATATACCACAACTAACTCAGTCATTACCCACCTGATATGTATCCATTCAATTTCCAGTTCCTTGCCACTACAAAAAAGGTTGCCACAAACATTTTTGCATGTGTGGGTTCTTCATTTTTTAAAAACACCTCCATTTCCCACTGTGGTATCCTAACTCATAATCCTCATCTGATATTCCTGATTCCAGATGATCATTCCAAGGTTCTCTGCCATCTCCCACTTTGGCATTTCTGCTTTGGCATTTCTGGTGCTCTAACAGAACAATATTGGCACATGATGATCACATACTCTTTCTGGCTATTTTCTCTCCTTCCCTTTACCTATCTTTTCCAGCAGTAGCTCTGGAGGAGAAATCAGCATCAGACTAGTTTATGAATAAAAGGCAGGGGAAACGACAAATTAGACTTCCTATTTCTTATTAGCTAAATGTCTTTTTCTTTATCTACCTGGAGGAAAAGAACTATTTGCAAAGCTCAGAAGGGTTTTCTAAGCAGGAGGAGACTGTTTTAAGAACTGAAGGGTAATAATATCCTGGGAAGAGGATTTGCAGGGACAATATCTAAGAGCAGGGATATCTTCCCTTGGAGATTTCTAAAAATAGATTATTATTGTCATCTGGTATGCAAGAATATAGGAGAGTTTACACCTTTTAAAAAAGAAAGCTGTAAGTGCACAGTGGAAGTAATGTCATACAATTATAACTGACTTGGCTGCAAAAGCCCTTGAGAAGTCATCTGATTGATCCCTTTTTTTTTTATCACCATCCCATCTAACTATCCCAGTACATTTGCTATGAATGCTCCTTTTAAAAAAAAAATCTCTATTGTCAATTCAATAGACATTTTATTGGGTTCCTCTAGTGGTCTCACCATTATGAAAAGTATTGTGGAGGTTATAATGAAACATACAAAAATTTTCTTTCCTTAGGAAAGATTATAATTTAGCCAGAGAGACAATGTTTACATAAATTTAGCAGTTAGAGGGAAATATTAAATGTTATTGATTAAAGGGACAAATATGGAATAATGTTAGAAGTACGAACTTTGGAACATTGGATTGAAGAGATATTAGTATGAATCAGAATTTGCATGGATAAAATGAGTATTTCTCTCTGTTTGGGAAAATTCTTTGCATTTCTATGACTGTACAAACGGCATAGCAATAAAACCCAAACTCTAGACAATGCAGGTAATTTTTTCCCTCTTCTTACAGTGCTAGAGGCAGTTAGGTGGCACAATGGATAAAAAACCAGGCTTGAAGTCAGGAAGATTCCTATTCCTAAGTTTAAATTTGCCCCCAGACACTTGATAATTTATGATCTTGAGCAAGTTACTTAACTCCCATTTTGCCTCAGTTCCTCATCTGTAAAATAGGGACACACTGGAGAAAGAAATGGCATACCACTCCAGTATCTTTTAAAGGAAACCCCATGACAAGTTCATGGGGACATGTAGAGTTGGACAAAATTGAACCATTATGCAATAGTGCCAGGAGGTAATGAATGCCTTAGATTAAATATAATGGTGTAAGTTTTTGTTACTGCCAAGATGTTGGAAGGCATGACTGGCACAGGCAAGTCAAACAGAGGTGTAGGAACCCATCCCAGACCATGTTTATAAGTCAGTGCTGCCAAAAATGCAGAACCTTTGATGAAACTAATTGTATAAGATGTGGTACAGTGGACAGAGTGCCAGATATGGAATCAGGAAGCCCAAGTTCAAATCCAGCCTCAGAAACTTACTGTGTGATCCAGGCCACTGGATCCAAGTCACTTACTCTGTCTGCCTCAGTTCCCTCATTTTTAAGATAAGCTAGAGAAGGAAATGACAACTGACTCCCCATTTTCATTTACTAGTCACTCTCCTTTCCCTCTGAGATTTTGACAATTTAGAAAATCCCTGGTTGCTGCTCTGTGCTGTCCTATACCAACCCCCTGAACTCAGCTTTCTGCTCACTTCAATCATAAGTTTTCTTACTCCCGTGATTGTCCTAACCAACAGCCTTATAAAGGCAGTATGGTGGAATGCTAATGATGGTACTGACCTGAATTTAGCAGAAATGAGTTTGAATCCTAGCTCCAACTCTTATAAATTGGGTAACTATGGAAAAGGCCCTTAACTTCTCTGAGCTTCAACTCCTTATCTGTAAAATGGGAACAATGATACTTTCGCAAGTTATGTCAGTATAGTTATGAGGAGAGTGCTTCAAATATCATATAGATGTAAGTTATTGAGTTGTGCTTTTTTTACTTTTTAAAGATGCATCAGAGTAGTATCCAAACCATTTTTCAAATTTTCAATACATAATCATAGCTACTATGTCTGGGGTGGTTAAAAAAAACCAACCAAACACTTTCTAATAAAACTGATAACATCTCACTTTTGTATAGTATTTTCACAGGTTTCACAAGTGTAACTGAAAATTTCTGAAAATTTCTAGATCTCAAATTTGATTCCAGGTTTTCTGATTCCAAGTCCAATGTAATCAATTAGTAAATAAGCATTAAGTGCTCATTCTAGGGCTAGATTCTGGGACCTACTCAATAACCAAAAAAAAAATCACATCACACAGAAGATGAATTATACTAATTAGTAGTTGAAATTTATATTGTACTCTAAATTTTACTAAGTGCATTATCAACATCATATTATCAAGCCTCAAAACAAGTCTGCAAGAGTCTATAACTGTTATTAGCTAAATTTTACAGATAAAGAGACTGAAGTTTGTAGAGATTTAATGACACACCTTGAGTTATCCCCTAACTAAGAGCAAGGCCTGTACTGCACTGCTCTCCATACACTCTATGATGTCTTTCATGTAGAAAGACTATCTTGTTTCCGCCTGCCATTTGATAAAAATAAAAACAAAAAGAAATATGGCATATGGAAGAAGCTTCTGAGATTTAAATTTCAGCTGTAATTTTTCTAATAGTTCTTCTGTTCAAATTAATCAAACGAAATTTACTTAGACAAATGTTCAATTTAAGAATGTAGGTATGGATGGAATAGATTGGGGTGGGCTGGTATAAAACCATTTGTCAAAGTAGCCTAGAAATGAAGGGAGGATTGGGGGGAGGGAGTTGGGGAAGGAAAGGAATGAAAAAGAGAGCCAGCTTCTTGTCATTATTTGTTGTTTCTCCCCCCCCCCCCACTCTCCATAACTGAGCAGTTGCCCGAAGTGCTCCTTTATCTTCCCGTAGTGCTGGAGGCCAATAAATCCCAAAATAACACCATTACAGTAAAACAAGCTGCATAGCTGGCAAGATGGATTTACTGGAATGATGTCAAGCGATTGCTTCCATTGTATTGAGTGCTTACTTTAGGCCTTTCAGAGAGCTGAGGTGATGAAAGGTTATTCTTTTGGTTTGAGGAAAGGCTTGCAAGGATATCCTTGGGGGAAAAGAGCTAGGTTTCCACAATAGAAGGTTCTAGGGGGTATTCAAAGGCCAGGGAGTCACTATAGCTGTAGATATATAATAGAAACTTTATAAAATGCACAACACAATCTATGAAATTTATTTTGAAGCCAAAGTGGTCTGAGAGAGACCCACTCATTTAGTCTGCCTGAGAAACAAGCTAGGTCTGAGGCTGAACCTAAGACTCAATTAAAAGTTGTTTTTTTTTTTTTTTTATTTGTTTGTTTTAATGTCAGGAAGCATGTTGTATGGAGACTTGGACTCAGAATAGTGACTATTACTATTCTTTATCCTCATTGGATAAGTAACATTCTACAATTTAGGGCAGTTAGCTGTCACAGTACAGAATGCCAGGCCTGGAGTTAGGAAGATCCATCTTTGTGAATTTAAATTTGGCTTCAGACACTTATTAGTTGTGTGTCCCTGGACAAGTCACTTAATCCTGTCTGCCTCAGTTTCCTCGTCTGTAAAATTAAATGAAGAAGAATATGGCAAACTACTCCAGTAACTTTGCCAAGAAAACCCCCAATGGCATCATGAAGAGTCTGATATAACTGAACAACAAGAAGATGATATACATTCTTAACTCTAACCCTAATTACTCCAATTACTAACCCACCTTACTGATGGGAAGGGTTCTTACTTTGTCGTCAAATCTTGTGAAACATTTCAGACATAGGCCTAGCATCAATCAACCTACATTTATCAAGCAGTTACTATATTCCAGACATATGCTAAACTCTGGAGGTGTAAAGAAAAGGTAGGAAAAAAAAGATAATCCCTGTTCTCAGGAGAAAAAAAATATCATTTTTACCGCACCTGTGCCAGGCACTTTGCTAAGTACTTCACAGATATTATCTCATCTGATCACCACAATCTTAGGAAGTAGGTGCTATTATTATCCCCATTTGAAACTGAGGAAACTGAAACTGGCTGCTTGTTTGTATGCACACACACACACACACACACATACAGGGACAGAGAGGGAGGGAGACAGAGAGAGACAGAGGTATCCACATATATATTCTTCAGAGGCAGTGCACAGAGCTATAATTTCACTGGGATGTGGAACTTCTTGGAATGTAACTCCCTTCACAGATGGAGATAAATCAATAACTTGTCTCTAATGCATAGTCTTAGAGACTTAATGGAGCCAAAGAAAAGTAATTTTCTAAAGGTCAAACAACTAGTCAGAGGCAGGAATTGAACACAGGACTTCTTGGCTTTAAGGCCAGCCATTCCTTCATACTCTATGCTGCCCATGAACATGAATTCTTTGAGCCTATAACCAATTTTAATATAGCTGAGTGTTCACTTGGCTAGACTTGGGGATAATGGGAAAGAATGTGCATTGACTGATTTTGACTGATCACTTCAGTGACACAGAACAATTAGTATTCATCTGCTGTATCAGCTGTTCCATCTTTTAGGGCTGGAAATTGATTAGTCTCATTTTAACAAGTGGGGATAAGGTCTACCTTACCTTAATGTTTGAGATAGAAGGTCAGTCCAATAGTATTTTGATCTTCAGCTCTAGGAGTCACATAATGATATGTCAAGGTAATTTCCTGTCTGACATTAAAAAAAATCAACTTGCTCTCAATAGGAAGCTCTTTTATTATGGAGCAGTAACTTCAGAGTGATCAGTTTATTTTAGTATTTATATGACACCAGAACAATTAAATGAAGTTAAAAGTTCAAATTGTTTACTTGGTTTCATACATTCCTCAGGAGTTAATATTTGACTGAGATCAATCAAGGTTGTTACTGAATTCTGTCGAACTGGTGTGCGTGTGTGTGTGTGTGTGTGTGTGTGTGCATGTGAGTGTGTGTGTGTGTGTGTGTGTGTGTGTGTGTACGTGCGTGCAGTGAAACAAGACTTGATTTGCTTCTTTAAGAGCAGGTATTTTTAGACTTTTTCAACTTTATATTAATCCAAGATTCTCTATAATATGATCCCCATCTTTCTTTCCAGGCTTATTTCCTAACCCACCCTACTGATGGGAAGGGTTCTTACTTTGTCTTCAAATCTTGTGAAACATTTCAGACATAGGCCTAGCATCAGTCAACCTGCATTTATTAAGCAGTTACTGTATTCCAGACATGTGCTAAACTCTGGAGGTATCATTTGTTCTATGTATCACAAAAGCTGGACCACTTTCTATTCCTGGAAGACATTCTGAGCTTTATATTCTATGCCTTCACCCATGCCATATCCTACTCATCTTCCAGATCCAATTAAATTACCACCTCTGCTCTGAAAGTATCCTTTATCCCTCATTTGAGTCAGTCATAGGACAACAGGGACTTTAAAGATCATATAGTCTAAAATGATACTTTTATCATTTTATTGAAACTGAGGTCCAGAGATGCTATGTGATAGTTCTATAAGTCCAGCCTCACTTGCACATGCATCTTCTCTTTTGATTCTGCTAGAGCAGCTAGAATAGAACATTCGGCTTGGAATGAGAAAGATTCATCTTCCCAAGTTCAACTCTTGCCTCAGATACTTGCTAGCTGTGTATCCTGGGCAAGTCGAATACTCTGTTTGCCTCAGTTTCCTCATGTATAAAATGAACTGGAAAAGAAATTGGCAAACCACTCTAGAATCTGCCAAGAAAACCCCCAAACAGTGTTATAAAGTGTTAAATTTGACTAAATAACTGACTCTGCTATGCTACTATCTTCCCCACAGGAAGATAATCCAAACTCCTTTTTTTCAGTCCCCCAAACTCCTTTATCTTAAAACATGATCTCACCTTCTACTTTACTACTGTTTGATGTGTTGTACCCTCATTTCTCTACCTAACTCAACAGCTCTTTATATTTTCCTCCTTCCTCTTTCTCCTTTTTTTTTGGGGGGGGGAACGTCTGGTTTTAATGTTAATCCCTCTATTTTGTCCTTGATACCATCACTTTCAATTCCCTTTGGAAGCTTCATCTATCCACCATTCTCTCCCTCTCCTCCTCTCCCCGCCTCCTCCTTTCTGTGTCTTTGCCTCTCTATTTGTCTGTCTCTCTGTGCTCTTTTCTGTATCTTTGCCTATTTGTCTGTCTGTTTCTCTCTGTGTCTCTGTTTTTGTGTCTCTGTCTTTGTCTCATCGTCTGTCTGTCTCTCTCCTCCTTTCTATCTTTGCTTCTCTTTCTTTACCACCACTACCACCCATCTCCAATTCTAACTTGCTGGCTCACCCATGGCTATCAAGTATTCAGTTTTTCCTTGTCCTCAAAGAAGAAAAGTTTCCATACTCTGATATTTCTTTATGTCATTGTCCTCTTCTTCACAGCTAAACAACTAGGAAGAGTAGTCTATGCTATCTCCACTTCATACTCACCTACTTTCTCCTCAATCTCTTGCAATCTAGTTTGTTACCCCATTACTACTTAAAGTGCTTTTTGAAAAATCGCCAGTAATTTTTTAATTGACAAATTCCATGTTCCCGTTTCAGTCTCCATGATTTTTCTTTAACATGGTATGCTATTAACTAGTCTTTCTTCCCTTGGACCTTAGTTTTATTATTTTTTTTCTCTGTATTTAATGTAGTGGTCTAGACAAGCTTTGTCCTATGCTCTGTTTTTTTTTTTCTTCTTGTTGTTTATATTCTCTTTCTGATGTTGTATCTTATCATTTCTACATAGATGACTCCCAAATCTATATACTGAGCCCAAATTTTATATCTAAAATCTAGCCCTGTATTTCAGTTTTGTATTTGTATTCCTAGCACCCAGCACAATTCCTGGCATGTAGTAGACACTTAATAAATGATTGACAAAAGAAAAAAAATATTCAAGGGCATGACTGGAAAAGGAAGCAAAATGCTCACGTATTGAGAACTAAAGACAATTGAAAGATAGTTAAGTGCTATCTCGGGCTAAAATAGAAGAAGACATTTGGTGCTTTAGGATTCTCTAGCAAAGATTTAAGAGAAGAATAAAGTGGAAAGAATCTCACAGAATGATATGATAAAAGGATTGCAATCTTCCATGGTACAAGGAATACCTACATGAAAACACAGATTGACACATCTAAGTAAAATCACCCCTCTTGAATACTTTTTTCTTCCTTTGAATTCTGAAATTTCATACTTTCCTGGTTCTCTTCTAACCTTTCTAATTAAATTACTTTTCCTCTTCTTTGTAGCTCCTTTTCTTGATGACTTAAAGTAGATGTTCATTAGAGTCATTGGCTTTCTTTGCTCTTTAATTACATTCTTGTTCTTAGCTACCATTGTCATATCCCTTAGCTTTGTAGAATCAAAGAACAAGATCCTGGAATATGAGAGTTAGAAGGAACCTCAGTGACCACCTAGTTTAATCCAACATGAATCTGGCTTTACTTGAAAGCTTCTGAGGAATGGAAACCTGCCACCTCTATAAGCAGCCTACTCTATTTTTGGACAAAAGTATTTTAGGGAGCTTTTCCTGAAAATAAGCTTAAATTTGCTTCTTTCCAAATTCTTCTTATTGTTCCTGGATTTCTCTGCTGGGGTCCAATTAAACATGCTCAGTCCCTCTTTCACAAGACAGCCTTTCAAATACTTGATGAAAATCATCATGTGCCCATTGAATAGTCTCTCCTCTAAGGTTCAACTATTAGTTCACCACAGTCAATATTCAAAATCTGTGCCTCAAGAACTAACCATTTCTTATTTAAGCTCCAGATCTGAATTTCCAACAAAGCATGAGATATTACAATATTTTTGTCTAGTTCGTAACTCAAACTCAAGAGAGACAGTTTGATAAGATGGAAAGAATGCTAGGTTTGGGGTCAGAGAACCCATTATTCCAAACTTTGGCTCCACTCTTTTACTTTACATGGTTAATCCTTGGTCTAAGTTCTGTCAACTGGAACTCCTCTCAACTTCTGAAATAACTTCATTTTTTCTCACCTCTACAATGAGGGGACTGGACAAGATGACTTCTAAAATCCTTTCCCTTTCTAAAGATTCATGGTTTTCAGCTCAAATTTAAGGAATATCTCAAATAACAATAGTGATTATTACAATGACAGCAATAATAACACAAGCAAATAATGGGGTATCAAAACTAGGAACTGATCTAGGAAGTCTTACAACATTGCTTTTCTTCCTCACTGAGCCATAGTAAAATATATATATATATATATATAGTAGGGTTTATGCTACAGACAATATTTGAGGTGAGTATACTTTTTTGTTGTGGTGTTTGTCCTTGGAAACAAATGCATCCCTTTAGGTGAAGATGACAAAAGAACTAGAACAAGGAACATAAAAGAACAAGATTTAAAATAATATCCTTATGCAAACCTAAAATATGAAAAAACTAGTAATTTTACAAAAACACTCAAAGCCTAACTTTTGAGGAATAGCCCCATGAAACCCTAATAAAATTCATAAATTTGAAAATATCCATTTTTATATTACTACCCCCAGAACAAGTTCTTAGCTTTGAAGATTGTTGTACTAATACATGGAAAATAATTTTGAAAAATAATACAGAAACAAGAAAAATGTTATGTTTTGGGATCTACAGTGGTGGAGGACTAAGTAAACAATCTTTATGAACTACTTTTGTCAATTCTTATTGACAATTATTTGCCTATCATTACACTATCATGTGATGTAACTTAGTACCTGTACATATATTACATATGTTACATTATAAAATTCTATTCTTAGTGTCTTATTAACTATCAATATTAGTGTTAGGATATGTAGAGGCTATTTAATTTATTTCACACCCCAGAAAAGCATTTTATTGGAGGAAATAAAAATGTCATGGAGAAGATAAGATTAAAGCAGTTATTACAGTATTGTGACAGTTCCAAATGTAACAGTCCTGTGTAACAAAAAGTAAATATTTAAAAGATTTTATCTTTATTCCACCATCCAAAACACTTTTGACTTTTTTTGTGATTGGCCTTGGGTAAAATTCTAATGTCAGGTGACAAAAATATGCTTATTAACATTGTTCAAGCATTGCAACATAAAAATGGAACAGAATCATTGACTATAGGTAGAAATGTGAGAAATCACCCAAGATAACTATGCTGGTTTGTGGATACTAAGTCACTCCATTTCTGTCTGCCTGCTTGAGATTTGAATTTCATGGAGAAAAGGTATGTGATCTAGTAAAATAGTGTGGGTCTTTTAAAAGTTAGTGTCATGTTATGTCACTCTTTTCCACAAAATTTATGTTACACGGTGAGCTAGTGTAACCTGATGCATTAAAAACTGCTCATCATGATTGCAATATGTGTCAGAACAATGAATTGTTACATCAGATATCTGTTCAGCTGTAAGTCAGGCCCCCTATAAATCATTGACAAAAGGAGGGATATGTTCTCCTTTTGAGGCATGTATAAAACTCCCATGAACTTATGTGGCACCATCCTCAAACCATTTTCTTCAAATTCTATCATGTGAAAGTCAGACTTTGTCATCTGTGAGCAATATGACTCAGATGTTTGAGACATTTATATAATGAGACAATAGCTGCCCAGGATGAACAACAGAATTTCTATTTTTTAATACTCTATAAGTCTTTATAGTTTCTTCCATTTAAAAGCCTTAAAACTATATACAGCTGAGATTTACATACACAGTGGAGCTCAATATTATTGAAATGGTTTCCTGTTTGGTTGTGATAGCGGGTTTAATTATACAAGTAGCTAACATGAAAACTTAGTTGTTTATAGAGTTGAGATATATACATATTGACGGACAAGGGTTTTAAACTGGATTTTAAAGAATAGGTGACCTTACTCCAATACCAACAAAGTAGCCAAGAAATCTTCAACCAAGGAAAATAAATTTGATTCAAAAAGAATGGGGAGAGATAACTTGCTGAAAGAGGTAAGCTAGTTAGCCTTAGACATGGCATAGGTAGAACAAGCTTGGGTTGTGGAAGTTAAAATGATTCAGGCTGATAGAGCAACCCTTGGTGAAGAATCTTAGGGCTTTTCCCTCCTCCCCTCAAATTCCTTGGGATCATGATGTAGATAAGTCACTCATTTCCAATTCACTTGTTCTTTTTCTTCCCTAGAATCAAATGTAGGATTTTTTTTTAATATTTTAAAGTCAGAAATGTTTTTCATTAATAATCTGATAATTTTGCTCATATTGTCTATTTAAAATTCCAATATATCTGACAAATGTAGGATTTTCAAGGAAAACAATTATATCAAACAGCACATTTGGTATATCAACACATTTGGTCACTGACACTGATTGAATTAACTAGTTTGGATGAATTGTCCAAGCTGATGGGCCATGATTTCTTTATTCTTCTTGATAACTATTTAATTTGTTTGATATTTTGGTCAGAAACATAAATTAAGCCTTCATCATATTAAACTGTTAGGTAATATGAAATAAAATTTTAGTGAAATTTCATGATGTAACTAGAATTTTTTTGAACCCCAAGTGTTATCTCTGGTGTCTCAGCACATGGCCTTAGAATGCTGAGAAGCCTCAGAACCAATGCCTTAGTACCAATGTATTTGAAACCTGTTTTCATCTTAGACTTAATACCTACTAGAAAACTGACTCTTCGTCATGCTGGAATGGTACCAATAGCTACCACAGAGCACTGAATATCAGAGAAAAGAAGAAAATAAAATACATTCTTCCTCAGCTGTCTCCTTGTTGGTTAGGATATTGGGAAAGATATAGTTACTCAGGGAAACTATACCTTTAGAAAACTCAGGGAAGAAATCGAATGGATCCAAACTGGTAACATTTGAAGCTGTTTAATAATGCCTTACATAATTCTAGGTGGTGTAATAGAATCCCAATAGAATTGGGCCTAGAATCAAGAAGATTCCCTTCCCTGAGATAAAATCTGGTCACAAATATGTACTAGTTGTGTGATCCTGAGCAAGTCATTTAACCCTATTTATGTCAGTTTCTTCATCTCTAAAATGATCTGGAGAAAGAAATAGTAGGCCATTCTAGTATCTTTGCCAAGAAAACCCCAAATGAGATTGGGAAGAGTAAGACATGACCAAAATGTTTCTCTAGAATTATGATTTTTCTCCAGAAAAGATAAGATCAACAAATATATAAGCATACATATACACATAGTTGTTTGTTTGTTTGTTTATGTCAGAGGATATGAAGTGCCTGACTGTGAGCCTGAAATAAGTCTATCTGAAAGAGGCTTGTCATTAAATTCTAATCCTTTCCAGAGTGAGCACATATATAGAGAATTCTTTGTTTTGTTGCTGTAGCTGTTAGTGCTGTCTATATTATCATCTTTTTGCATTATGGGTTACATAATGCCTTTAATCAAAAGGATGCATTTTATTTCTGACTATGCTATATTTAATTTCTTCCATCTGCTACTGTAGTTTTCCAGTATTGCCTGGTTTGTTCTGTCATTTAAAATGTGTTGGTCAGTCAAATAATAGTGTTTATTGAATTTAATGTCCAATGTGTATGTAAATGTATATATGCATGTGTATTCCCATTGGGAGAATAGGAGGGGAAGGGTTTATTGTAGAAAAAGGAGACGTGGTTCTTGCCCTCAAACAACTTATAATCTAAGGAAGACTGAATGCACATACATACGAAATCACTGAAGAATATTTTTATAAATAAATATAGCAACAAGTGTCTTATTAATATAGTTTATGTCATTGTTCCAATGGGGCTCTTTGTATAATATGTCTGAGTATTCCGTGGGAGTGAACTTAACCTTTTGGGGTAGCCTGGTAGTTTCTGTAGTGTCAGCATGTATTACTTGGAGCTTGTATTCCTTTCAGGGAGGGTTGGAAGAACTTTGGGGGCTAGAATGAGAGACAGAGTTTGTGCCTCAGCAAGATATAGAAGGGAAGATGGAGCTAAAAGATAAGACTGATGCAGTATTTTATGGGAATGACACTAAGAAATTCTTCATTTTCTGTCATGCCTGGGTTTTTTTTTTTTAAACACATTCTTAGCATGATGGGATGGAAGCTTAGAAAAAAAGCACTGGATCAGAAATGCAGTGAGAAATGTCCTGAAAGCTCAGGACAATCTAGATCTTGGAAAAATTACTCCTTAGTCCCAAGTGTTGCCACAAGACATCATATACCTTAAGGATAGACAGAGAGATTCTTTCTTTAGCTCTCTCCCTGCTACATGGGACACTGGGGAAAGGGTATGAAAAAATATCTGCTTCAGTAGACTCAGTATTCTTCCCAAACTCCAATGACTCATCTAGGTCTTCATCTCTCTCTGCAAATACCCAAATTACTAGTTGGGTAGCCTACTAAATTTACCAGCAAGAAATAACATTGTTTCTACATTACATCCACAGCTAATGTGCACACATGCTATCAACATAGTCCTCCCCTCACATGGCCTCCCAGCAGTCCAACAACACCCATTTCTTAGTTTCTTTCCACTTTAATTCTAAACCTAAGGAGTCCTATCATTAACCGTAGTGCTGAAAGCTTTTCTAATAGCAATGTTAATCATACTCCCCTAAAAGAGGCAGCTAGTGGTGCAGTAGATAGAGCATTGGATTTAAGGTCAAGAAGACCTGAGCTGAAACCCGGCTTCAGACACTTACTAGCTGTATGACCCTGGCAAGTCACTTAACTTCTATCTCAGTTGTCTCAACTGTACAAGGGGATAATCAAAGCACCTAACTTCAGGATTGTTGTGAGGATCAAACAAAATATTTGTAGAGTGCCTAGCACATAGTAGGTGCTGACTAAATAAATACTTGTTTGCTTTATTTTTCTAAGACTCCTCTTTCCCTTTTTGGGAGACCATGTGGAGGGGAGGTAAATTTAATTGATCTCCTTTATATATCTGGAGGGGGAATGGTCCATCTTAGTGAGAGCATGATGGAGATTCTTCTATTTATTGGACTGCCAATTATTTCAACTAGTTATAACTGATAGGATGTCAATTGTTTTAATGACTGAAAGCCTATGCTATAGATCTTAGTGTTTCAAAAGAGGTGGAGTTATTTCTAGGTCACAGAAAATTCTCCTCTGGTACTCAAACAATGTACTAATATTCTGTAGAATATTCTAGATCTTAGTCTGTGGAAAAATCTATAAAGCCTAAAAATATAGAAACTGACCAATCATTAAATCTAATAATCCCTAACATATATATATGATGATCTACACTGTGAGGTGTGCAGTATAAATGGTATCTACATTTTATACTTTAAGAAGTGGATTCTCAGAGAAGTAAACAGAATTACTCAAAATTACAATCAGAGTTTATGAGTGTCATGGGAAGAATTTGAACCATGATTTTCCTGAGTCTAAGGACAGCACTTTGATTTCCTATACCACGTAAGAGCTCTTTCTCCTCAACCATTCAGAGATATTTAACAAATTTAATTCAGAAAACATATATTAAGGATCTTCTGTATGCCAAGCACTGAACTAGGTACTAGGCTTGAAAAGATAAAAACAAAACAGTTTTTGTCTTCAAGGGACTTACATTGGGGCAGGATTAAGAATATGTTACGTATGTAGCACACACATATATGTATATGTATGTGTGCATATAAACACACATATACATATAAAATACAAGCAAAGAAACTTGAAAAACCACTAGCAACTTGAGATGTGGGTAGGAAATCAGGAAAAACCTCTTCTATGAGATGGTATCTGAATTATGTTTTGGAAGCAGGAATGAGAAAGGCATTTCCCATTCCAGGCATGGGAAATCAAAGGAGATAATAAGTTCAAAGGCATGGACAAGGAAGATGGAATTTTGTTACTATCAACAGCACGTAATGTTGTTTTACGGGAACACAGGATGTGTAATGAAGAACAATGTGTGACTAACTAGAAAAGATAGCTGAAGCAATACTGTAAGGTACTTTAAATTACAGATTGAGAAATTTATATATTTCTTAGGGACACTAGGGAGCCAACAAACCTTCTTGAGTAGGGAATAACATGGTCAGAGATTCCGAGAGAACAATTTGGAAGCTATTGTGATAGTCCAGGAGAAATGTAATTAGGGCCTCCCTAGGGTGATGGTCGAAGAGAATTGGAATTGATAAGACTTGACACCTGATTGTTATTAAAGTGTTGAGGAAGTCTTCTAGGTTATGAAGCAGGATGACAAAAAAAATGGTGGTACCTTCGACTAGAGAAATTAAGAAAACTGAGTTTTGGGAAAAGATAATGAGTGCAGTAATTTCTCTCCCTGAATACTGCTTTAATGGCAATGAAATGAGGTCTACCTTTTGGGCTTAGCTGTTTTCCTTAGTGTGGAACCACATTGTTGCCATTTAGAGGTACCACTGGCGCTAGCCATGGTACTGATCATTTCTCTGAAAACAGTAATAACACTTCCTGCCATAGTGACTTGCTAGTGATCAGTTGGTGTCAGCT
Organism: Antechinus flavipes; assembly: GCF_016432865.1. Lineage (NCBI taxonomy): Eukaryota > Metazoa > Chordata > Mammalia > Dasyuromorphia > Dasyuridae > Antechinus > Antechinus flavipes. The sequence goes on from NC_067398.1 coordinate 157,225,180, forward strand.
ATTTGGGTTCTTCACTATAGGCATATTCCTGATTTTCTGAGTGAGAATTCTGGTAAAGCAATTATGAATTTTTTCTCTCCTGCAGTTTAAAGCAGGGACTTGATACCACAAGGAACTCTGATGCAAGGGGAAAAATGCAAATGTACAGAGGAGACTTCAATTGAAAAACCCACAGGCAAAGATTGTTCAATGGAGGTCTTGTTGGGCTTTGTAGTTAGGAACCTGGATTGACAGGTAAAAGTGGGAAGACCAGATCAAAGCATTCTTTTCTGGAGAAAAGAATAACATCTGCAGAATATTAGATGTGTGAATATAAAAATTTTGTGGAAGAGATGTTTGAAAAATTCAGCCTGGCCAACCATGACCAAAGGACTAGTCAATAGTTATTAAATATTTATTAAGTACCTGCTATGTGGCAGGCATTATGATAAATGCTAGGGATATCCTTTTTTTTTTTTTTAAATAAAGACAGTCCCTGTCCTCAAAGAACTTATAATCTAATAAGGGAAGACAATATGCAAAAGGATAGAGATAGTCCCAGAGAATTCCAAGTCATTGATGTTTGTGGATCTAAATCAAACAGAACAGCAGAAAATGAAGAACTACTATTATTAAGAAATGAAGAAGCAGAAATGGCACCTCTTCATCATTCTAGAGAATATATTTTCTGACAGCAGGAAAAGGATGGGATTCTTTATAGTGTTTCTCACTTTATCCTTAAGATAAGTTGGAATGACAAAATTCCAGAGTGTGGAGGAATGAGGTGGAGGGAGCTTAAGAAAAAACACCTTGTCCAGTTTTTTTCATTTTGCAGATCAGTTAACTAAGGTCTATCCAATTATAGTAACTTACCCAAAGTGACCCAGTTTGTGGCAAAGTCAGGACAAGAGACTAAATTTTCTGATTGTTTATTAGGTGAGATATAGGTAAGTAATAATAACATATGCATTTTTTTTAATGGAGTAACTTAAGATTCTCCATCTGAGTATTAAAAAAAACTGTATCAAGGCAGCTAGGTGCCACAGTGGATAGAGCACCAGCCCTGAAGTTGAGAGGACCTGAGTTCAAATCTGGTCTCAGACACTTAACACTTCCTAACTGTGAGACCCTGGGCAAATCACTTAACCCCAATTGCCTCAGCAAAACAAACAAACAAATGACATGTATCCTTTCATTCATCATCCCTTCTCAAATTATCCTGTGTAATTTAGAATCATAGAATAGGAAGATATCTTAGAGATAATTTCATTTGAAGTTTCTTTTTTTTTTAATAACTTTTTATTGATAGAACGCATGCCAGGGTAATTTTTTACAGCGTTATCGTTTGCATTCACTTCTGTTCCGATTTTTCCCCTCCCTCCCTCCACCCCTTCCCCCAGATGGCAAGAGTCCTTTACATGTTGAATGGGTTGCAGTATATCCTAGATACAATATATGTGTGCAGAACCGAACAGTTTTCTTGTTGAACAGGGAGAATTGAATTCAGAAGGTATAAATAACCCGGGAAGAAAAACAAAAATGCAAGCAGTTTATATTCATTTCCCAGTGTTCTTTCTCTGGGTGTAGCTGCTTCTGTTCATCTTTGATCAATTAAGGCTCTTTTATCGAAGAGGTCCACTTCCATCAGAATACATCCTCAAACAGTATCATTGTTGAGGTATATAATGATCTCCTGGTTCTGCTCATTTCACTCAGCATCAGTTCATGTAAGTCTCACCAGTCCTCTCTGTATTCATCCTGCTGGTCATTCCTTACAGAACAATAATATTCCATAACATTCATATACCACAATTTACTCAACCATTCTCCAATTGATGGACATCCTTTCATTTTCCAGCTTCTAGCCACTACAAACAGGGCTGCCACAAACATTTTGGCACATACAGGTCCCTTTCCTTTCTTTAGTATCTCTTTGGGGTATAAGCCCAGTAGAAACACTGCTGGACCAAAGGGTATGCACAGTTTGATAACTTTTTGAGCATAGTTCCAAATTGCTCTCCAGAATGGCTGGATGTGTTCACAATTCCACCAACAATGGATCAGTGTCCCTGTTTTCCCACATCCCCTCCAACATTCCCCATTATCTTTCCCTGTCATTCTAGCCAATCTGACAGGTGTGTAGTGGTATCTCAGAGTTGTCTTGTCTTAATTTGCATTTCTCTGATTAATAATGATTTGGAGCATATTTTCATATGTCTATAAATAGTTTCAATTTCTTCGTCTGAGAATTCTGTTCATATCCTTTGACCATTTATCAATTGGAGAATGGTTTGATTTCTTATAGATTAGAGTCAATTCTCTATATATTTTGGAAATGAGGCCTTTATCAGAACCTTTAACTTGTAAAAATGTTTTCCCAGTTTATTGTTTCCCTTCTAATCTTGTTTGCATTTGTTTTGTTTGTACAAAAACTTTTCAATTTGATATAATCAAAATTTTCTATGTTGTGGTCAATAGTGATCTCTAGTTCTTCTTTGGTCATAAATTCCTCCCTCTTCCACAAGTCTGAGAGGCAAACTATCCTATGCTCTTCCAATTTATTTATCATCTCATTCTTTATGCCTAGATCATGAACCCATTTTGACCTTATCTTGGTATACGGTGTTAAGTGTGGGTCAATGCCTAGTTTCTGCCATACTGATTTCCAATTTTCCCAGCAATTTTTGTCAAATAATGCATTCTTATCCCAGAAACTGGTGTCTTTGGGTTTGTCAAACACTATGTTATTAAAGTTATTGGCTGTTTTGTCCTTTGAACCTAACCTATTCCACTGATCAACTAGTCTATTTCTTAGCCAATACCAGATGGTTTTAGTAACTGCTGCTTTATAATATAATTTTAGATCTGGTACAGCTAGGCCACCTTCATTTGATTTTTTTTTTCATTAATTCCCTTGAAATTCTTGACCTTTTGTTTTTCCATATGAACTTTGTTGTTATTTTTTTCTAATTCATCAAAGTAGTTTTTTGGGAGTCTGATTGGTATAGCGCTAAATAAGTAGATTAATTTAGGTAGTATTGTCATCTTTATTATATTTGCTCGCCCAATCCAAGAGCATTTAATATTTTTCCAGTTGGTTAGATCAGACTTAATTTGTGTGGAAAGTGTTTTGTAGTTTTGCTCATAAAGTTTCTGATTTTCCCTTGGCAGATAGATTCCTAAATATTTTATACAATCAGTAGTTACTTTAAATGGAATTTCTTTTTGTAACTCTAACTGTTGGGTTTTGTTAGTGATATATAAGAATGCTGATGACTTATGTGGGTTTATTTTATATCCTGCAACTTTGCTGAAGTGTAGATTGTTTCTAATAACTTTTTGGTAGAATCTCTGGGGTTCTCTAAGTATACCATCATATCATCAGCAAAGAGTGATAATTTGGTTTCCTCATTGCCTATTCTTATTCCTTTAATCTCTTTCTCAACTCTTATTGCCAAAGCTAGCATTTCTAATACAATATTAAATAGCAACGGTGATAGTGGGCAACCTTGTTTTACTCCTGATCTTATTGGGAATGGTTGCAGTTTGTCCCCGTTACATATAATGCTTACTGCTGGTTTTAAATAGATGCTACTGATTATTTTAAGGAAAAGTCCATTTATTCCTATACTCTCAAGAGTTTTTAATAGGAATGGATGTTGGATTTTATCAAATGCTTTTTCTGCATCTATTGAGATGATCATATGGTTTTTGTTAATTTGATTACTAATATGGCCAATTATATTGATAGTTTTCCTAATATTGAACCAGCCCTGCACTCCTGGTATAAATCCTACTTGATCATGATGTATTATCCTGGGGATGATTTTCTGTAGTCTTTTTGCTAATATCTTATTTAAGATTTTAGCATCAATATTCATAGGGAAATTGGTCTATAATTTTCTTTCTCTGTTTTCAACCTACCTGGTTTAGGTATCAGTACCATGTCTGTGTCATAAAAGGAGTTTGGTAGGACTCCTTCATTCCCTATTTTTTCAAATAGTTTATAAAGTATTGGGGCTAATTGTTCTTTGGATGTTTGGTAGAATTCACATGTAAATCCATCTGGTCCCGGGAATTTTTTTTTAGGGAGTTGATTAATAGCTTGTTCTATTTCTTTTTCTGAAATGGGACTATTTAAGCAATTTACTTCCTCCTCTGATAATCTGGGAAGCCTATATTTTTGGAGGTAGTCATCCATTTCGCTTAGGTTATCAAATTTATTGGCCATCTGAAGTTTCTTAACCTGGGGGTCTGTGAATTTATTTTTTAAAGGCATTTTGATGATAGCATTTCAATAAAATGTTTTCTTTGTAATCTTTATTTGATCATAAGTATTTAAAAATTATTTTAAGAATGAGGCCACAGGCTTCACTTGACTTTCTGTATCATGAACCCCTTTGACTTAATTTTCAGTAAACTCCTGGAGAATTATTTTCCTAAAACCATTCTCTTTAAGAATTCTCTTTTCTAGGAAGTCAAAGGTAAACTTGAGATATTTCCATTAACTGACATAATCAAAAAGACTTCTTTCTTTTTTTCCTCTTAGTCTGAAGATTATCCAAATCTGGTCAAAGTGGATCAAATTGTCTTTTCTATTCACCTCCATAATTATATTAGGCAGGAGTCCTTTCCTAGGCTGGGCTGAAAAAAGGGGAGAAGGATTCTCTTTAAGAACTGATTAAGAAAGGTTGATAAGGCTTCTCTCATGTTAGTACAAAGACTTCAGACTAGTATAATTTTAAAGTTGTTTCTTAAAATTTCTAAAATGGGGAGCACGAACACTTTAGTCTGCTTCTATAGAATGCCACCCAGTCTATAGAATGTAAGTTTTTGGGAGCAGGGAAGAATGCCTATTTAAATTTATTTTTTAGTTTCCAGATCTAGCACAGTTTGTCACAAGAAGATGCTTAATACATGTTTCTGTTGAATTTAACCTGTTAAATGAAGAGTATAAATAAGACAGTGGTCATGACTGATTATGAAGCCTACATCCTAGCAGAAATTCATTTAGTTTACTTGATTGGCATACTGAAAACTTGGATGATTTTTTAAATATTTAAATAATAATAATAATAGCTTTAACTTTGATGATTAAAAGTATTATGCTGCTTTCAACAGAAATAGGGAAGTCAGAAAGGGAGGAGGTAAATTTGAGATGCTTATGGGACATCCAGCTGGAAATACCTCATAGGCAGTTGGAGGTACAAAATTTGAGTTTATAAAAGAGACTAAGGCTGTATATATGATTTGGAATTAATCTGGATGGAGGTGACAGTTGAACCCATGTGAATTAATGAATTTCCCAAGAGAATACAGAAAAAATGGAGAGAGTGAAGATCAGAGTGCTAAGGAATATCCACAAATAGCACATAGGACAAGGATGATTAGCCATCAAAAGAGACTGAGGAACAATAGTAGGAGAACCAAGATAGAGAACCAGATTATAAAATCTAGGCAATAGAGTGATTCTAGAAGAGGGGGAGAGAATTGACAAAATTAAATGCTGCAGAGAAGTCAAAAATGTTTTAAGGACTAAAAAAAAGCCATTGGATCTAGCAGTTAATAGATCATTGGTCATTTGATGAGACAAGAAATTGTAAACCTTGGCTTAACTTGTTATAAGGAAGATGAGAAGAATGAAGTGAATAAATGGAGGAGAAATGTAGGGGCCAAATCCAGATAATCAAAATATACACAGTATTATATTAGGACAACATTGAGGCTCTAAAACAAAGTGCTTTGTGTGGTCTGACTTGGAAGGCTTTTACCTTGAGAAGCCACGTTGAATGGAGGAATGGTTGCAAATCATAAGATCTGAATTTGAATTTCCACTCATTTACTTATTACTTTTATAATCTTAAATGAGTCACACAATTTTTTTTGTGATCAGTTTTCTAGTCTGTCAAGCTTGGATAATATTTGTGTTCCCTATGTAAGCTCTAAAGGGCTACATAAATATTAGCTACCACTTCACTGATTTTAGAGTTGTAGGCAATCTAATAAGAGTTCTAGTCTAATATTTTTACTTTACAGATAAGGAAGTAGAGGGTCACAGGGCGTATGTGTGGCTTGTCACATAGGTAGCAGGTTGCAAATTTGAATCCAAGTTCTCTAACTGCAAATCTTGTGATCGTTCTTTCAAGGAAGATTTCATGGAGAAAGTAACAACTGAATTGGTCTTCAAAGCATAGGAAGGGAAATACCTGGGGGACAAATTGAACAGAAGACTTCATATTTCAGTTTGTAAGTAGAAGATAGATGGTTATGTATAGAGGGATAACAGATGGACATGCAAAGAGAGCCAAGTTAAGTCCTGTACTGATATCTGAGTAACAATGACTGCCCTATTGGAAGGCAGTGTTCTATCTTCAAGAGGTAGATCTTTTAAGAATAACTTAAGAGATGTAGGCATATTATGATCTATACTAAGAGTAATTAACCTAAGAGGGTTGGTCAACTTGAATGGAAAATTTAAAAATACATCTTTTTTTCTAGCTTCTAATTCAGTGATTCACAATATGCAGAACTGAGATTCCTGAGGTGCTCTAAGACCCTTTTAGAAGGTTCATTGAGTCAAAATTATTTTCCTAACAACACTAAGTTTTAATTTCTATTACAGTATGCATTGATAGATTTAACCAATATAAACAAAAATTCTTTAGGGTCCTCAACAATTTTTAAGAGTATAAAAGGATTCTGAGATAAAGTTTGAGAAACTGTGTTCTTAATAAAGTTTAGTATTTCCTACTATTATTAATTTTAAAAATCCCAACCTATCTCTAGAACTTAGCACAATGCCTGGTACATAGTAGGTAATGAGTAAATGTTTACTGAATTAAATATAGTTACAGTTATATAGTATATACTATCTACTTATTTATAGTTAAACTACTGTTATTTATGTGGTACGTAGTATATAAAAGTATATATAGTATTTATATTCTCTATTTATACATAGACATATAAAGTATATAAAATTATACTATCCACATAGTCTATTAGTACATACTACACACACACACACACACACACACATACACACACACATATATATATATATAATACCCTCTTGTAGAGGGCAGAACCTTGTTTCAAGTATACACCCTCTAATACATATAACCCCATGTACATATAAATATATGCAATATATACTTATATAGATTAATGTATATACTCTATACACACACAAATATATACATATATACACTACACAAATATGATACATTATAAACTACAAATATGTAGATACTATGTAAACCCATATATGCTGTACTACATAAAACATATAGTTGTATTATGTGGTACTATATAGCAGGTCCTTTTCCTACTTGTAGACCTCTTTATGCCCCAAAAATTTTCAGATGGGAGATACATAGATATATAAAATAGTTACACAAATCAAACATTTACTGATAATAAATCATAAAGAAATTTATTTTAAAACAATTCTTTGGTATACATATAATTTTACCATTTATTAAAGACAAAACCAAATCTCCATACTAATGCGATGGATGTACTTTACTTTTACATAATTAATTTTTCATGATATATTTGATACTTTTTATTGTTGCCAAATTTCTCTTGACTCCTATATTCAGCTATATGACTCCACAGTTTAAAAGTATAACTATATATATCTATGATACAGAGCATATATATATATATAAATATATATATATAATGATACAATACTATATAATACTATAGTATATAGTATGGCCTATATGTACTCTTATGTTTACATAGTATGTCATATATACAGGGATAAACAATTGTAAATAGTTAAGAGAATTATTTATTAAGCATATGAAAATGTATCCAATGCCACTGGTCCCCGGACATTGAAAACGTAAACCATCTTTTAAAAAGTTTTCCAACTTAGTCTGTTTATAAAGGAAACAAAAGCATCCCTTGCAACCCATGCCTTTTGGGGAGAGGGGGAGTACGAGCTAAAGTCGTCACAGCTTGGGAAACACACACGTAGGGGCTGCCCCGCCCACTGCAGACCACGCTACCTGAGCGAAGAAAGGGCCCGCTAGCAACGGAGGGAGGGGCCGTGTTGCCTTTCCACCTGTGTCCAGGTTCCCATTGGTCAGACGCGAGGCGAGAGGTGGAGGAGGAGCCACGCGCAGAGAGATCTCAGGCCGCAGCCGGACCAGCGCATGCGTACAGGGCCTCCCCCGGGTTAGCGGACATAACCGGTTTCGGCGTGCTCGGTCTCCTCCCATCAGTGAGTCCCGACTTTCCGCTCTCCTTCTGCCAGCGCTCAGTGGAAGACCATGGCTGATCCTCGCGTGAGACAGATCAAGATCAAGACAGGAGTCGTAAAGAGGTAAGTGCCCACGTCTTCCTTAGTGCTTCCATCACGGCTGGGGCCGGCGTGGCCCAGGGAGGGGAGGCCGGGCCGAGGCCGGGCCCGACGGCCTGTGCCATTAGTCTTCGGACATCTTACCTGCCTACCGCCGATGGAGGGGCGGGGACCAGTCCGGGGAGGAGGAGGAACGGAGGCTCGCGCCTCGCCCTCTTCCCTTCCTCGTCCCTCCCCTCCCCTCCCGCGGGTGCTGAATTTTGAGCGGGAGGCTCGGGTGGGGCCGATTTACGGAGCGCGCGCCCGGGAACGCCTCGGGGCAGGGGGCGTGGAAGGGACGCGCAGCCCTCCTCCCTTGGACTCTATTTCTTCGCGCCCTCCCAGTTCCCCGCTGAGGGGCGGGGCTATCCCGAGGCCTGGAGCTTGTTTCCGGGCCCAGCCCGGCGCGTTAGGCCCTGCACACACCTTCAGTTCTTGAACTTGGGAGAAAGTTCTTTTGAGAGGCTGGCTTCCCTCGGAATTTTCGGGTGCCTGCTAACTTTCGTCCGCCGCCGGTCTGAAGACGGATCTGAGCGTTCGGAAGTGTAGGGAGGGCACAGCCCATTTCTGGATTCTTGATCGCGTCCTGGTGCTACCAAGTCAGCACCCCTCAGTGCTGCAGCTTGCAGGAATCCGGGGTTGACTTCCCGAGCGTCTCCCAAACTTCTCCTTTCCCCCAAATCTGCTTTTAAGTTCAGTGTCACACGTGTTCTGTCCTGCTGTGCTATGCTATTAAATAGCTATCCAAGGAAAGTGAATTTTGCTTTGGGATGGAACAGTATCAGTAGAATCCTGTTAACCAGGTTCCAAACTATTAGATCATTTAATTGTGTACTTTGAGATAAAAGATAAACCAGTTTTGGAAAAGGTCATGACTCTGAAGCCTGATCTGTTGAGTCACAATGTATTGACAAAAAAGGGACATCATTGTGGCATATGCATAGCAATTTTTGGTGCCAACCTGAGGAAGAAGCAGTGCAAGAAAACGAGAGAAAATCTGAATTCATTAATTTAAGCTATAATTACTGTGTCTTGCTATACTTTTACATTGAATGTTTGAGTATTAAAAAGCAGCAAAAGGCTCCTCATCTATCTAGGTCTTTAAGTAGAGTTTTCTAATTTTGAGATAGGATTCTTGGATTTACACACACATTGATTTTTCTTATGGTAAATTACGTGATTTTAGTTGCTCATGGTCAGTTTCCCCTCATCCGGAAGAGGACCAGAATGACATCACTATGTTGGGATACATGGTACATTGTGTCTGATTGTGACTGATAAGACCAGTACAATCCAGGAAGGCTATATACCATAGGTTGGACACAAATACACCGTATGAATTTTGAATCTTTGGAAGGAAACACCATATAAAACTAATCAAGTCATACACTTTTTTTTTTTTTTTTTTTAGGATTTGGTACCTAACATGTATTTATATTTAAAAAGAGTAGGGTGGATTTTTCTGGGCAAAAACTATACATTTTTTTGTATAAGATAGATAAAAATACTCAAGTAATAATACAATCCTTTTATAGTGGTCTCAGTCAACCCATAAATAAGGTATTTAAGAACTCTGTCAAGTATCATGCTAGGATGGTTGATTAAAAAAAGACAAATAAAACAGCTCCTGCCTTCAAGGATTTGTTAAGCCATTCAGTTATTAGTTCTGCCCAATTCTTTGTGAACTTGTGGACCATATTGCCTATGAGTTTTGTTTGCTAAGATTCTGGAACGGATTGCCATTTCTTTCTTCAATTTAAACTTTTTTACCCCCAGGAGAAAGTAACTGGGAGAAAGATATCAGGAAAGAACCTTATAGAACTTATTGAAGGTGGTAATGAGCAGAGTTGAAAGAAATTTCAGAAGTTTAGAGATGAGATGCATTCTAGGCATGTGGGACATTCTAAGGTTTTGTGGGAGGAAGTTAGTGCATTTAAAAATCCATTGACATTTATTAAATGCCTATTCTTGATTCCTAGGATATAGGAATAATTTTAAATCATTTATTCCTTGCTCTTAGTGAGATTCTGCTGTTTGATTTCCTTTCTGTTTGGGTCTGTGATTTCATCCCTGTAAAGGATTGATGTGATAAATCACTTCACCTTTTTTAGTGTAGATCTGTAAATTAAGAGGTGACTTTAAGATTTATCTTACATGTATCTTGTTTGTACACAATTCTTTGTTTCTTTGCTTTGAGCATTTTTTTTTTTTTCTGGCTGCTTGCTTTACTCTTCTGCTCCCACTGTTGACCTCTTTGGCTTCCTTTAAATTCCAACTATAATCCCACTTCTGACTCCCTAATTCCTTTTTAATTCCAGTGCTTTCCCTCTTTTAACAATTTCTTATTTATCCTGTATAGAACTTTCTTTGTATATATTTGTTGACATGTTGTCTTCCCCATTAAATTATAAGCTCTTTGAGTGTGGGGACTGTCTTTTGATAATGTCTTGTGCTAAGTAAACAGGCAGTCAATAAACACATCAAGTATTATATGCCAGGCACTGCACCTTTAATCACTGGGAATACAAAAAGAAACAAAAGATAGTCCTGCCTTCTAGAAGCTTACAAACCAATGGGGGAAACAACATGCAAATATGTACAAAATAAGGTATTCATAGGATTAATAGGAAATCATTAACAGGGAAATCATTAGAATTAAGAAGGATTGAGGAAGGCTTCCAGTAAAGTAATCTAGGCATTAAGAGATAGCCAAAGAAAATTACTGAAACTGAGAGATGAAGTGTCATGTTTGTGGAACAGTCAGGCCAGGAGACATCAGTATCACAGATTTGAAGAGTATGTGTTGAGGAATAACCTGGGTGCTAGTTTATGAAGGAGCTTTTGAGCATCAAACAGAAGATGTTGATCCTGGAAAGGATATAGAGTTTGAGTAGAGTAGTGGGGGAACATGAGCAAAATCACTGCTATTCTGGGGCTTTTGGACTCAGGGTCTAGGGCTGTCTCCATCAGGGTTTGAGGGAGAATGTGGTAATCTACTTGGGGTTAATAATGTGACTTGCCTCCAAGCTGTTGCTTCCTGTCTGTCCTCTGTCCTTCAGGATGCCTTGTTAATCATTCTTGTGTAAGTGACTTTTGATCACTGTGACTGATCCCATCTCTGGATTTGCTTCTTGGGATGATGACCGTGGGTTCTGGTTTGGAAGCAGAACTAATGATCTAAGGGTATTATTCTTCTTGACTCTTTTGATTTCAGAGATATGTGCTATTATTCCATTTGCAGAAGTAGAAATTGATGCTAAGTGAGTCTGAGGGACTTGCCTAAGGACACACAACTGGTAAGTGTGTGAGATATGGAACACACTCCTAGTGTCATTGATATAAAAATATAGTTATATTTCCCTATACCAATCTAATCTTTGGAACAGTGGACTCATATTTAATTAGTTGGTATAAAGCACTTATACTTCCAAGTTTACTTCTAAATGTGGTATATCTGATAGATGAATCTTGTCTCTTGCTTGCTTTTATTTAGTGGTTTTGAATTCCACTTTTAAAGTTTATAGAATCTATTGTGGGGGGGTAGAGTAGTTGTGAACTGATCTAGCCATTCTGGAAGGCAATTTAGAACTATAAATTACTATATTTATAAATTACTATATTTATATAGTATACTAGACTATATACTATAAAATTACATATACTTTGATCCAGCAATACCAGCAATACTACTACTAGATTTGTGTATCCCAAAGAGATCATAAAAAAGAGAAGACTCACATGTTTATAACAGCTCTTTTTGTAGTGGCAAAGAACTGAAAATTGAGAGGATGCCCATCATAACTGAACAAGTTATGATATGTAAATGTAATGGAATAATGATCAGCAGATTTTACAACATGGAAAGACTTACATGAACTGATGCTAAGTGAAATAAGTAGAACCAGAGAACCTTTTACACAGTCATAACAAGATTATAAGATGATCAATTGTGATAGAAATAGCTCTTCTTAGCAATACAGTGATCCAAGAAAATTCTAAAAGACTCAAGATATGGAGGATGTGATTCACATCCAGAGAGAGAACCGTGGAATCTGAATGCAGATTAAAACATACTATTCTCTCCTTTGCTTTGTTTTTTTTTTCTTTTTCATGGTTTTTCTCTTTTGTTCTGATTCTTGTTTCACAACATGACTAATGTGGAAATATGTCTAATATGACTGTTATATGTTATAACTGTTATCAGATCGTTTTCCATCTTTGGAGGGGGAATGGAAGAGAGAGGAAGGGAGACAAATTTGGAACTCAATCTTTTAAAAGTAGTGAATGTTGAAAGTTATCATTACATGTAATTGGGAAAAAATTATTAAAAATAAAGTGACTGCATAATCCCTTGTTGGATATATTATAATGGGAATTTATTTTGTGGGGAAGGGGGGTTATACTAGATATTTACTGAGCTCATTCCATCTTTCATATTTCATCAATTCATAATGATTTTCATTCTTTGATTCTTCTGATTTGTGTTACATGGATTGTTGAATCATTTCAGCTGTTTCTGCTTCTTGGTGACTTCATTTGGGAATTTATTGACAGAGATAGTGGAGTAATTTGCCATTACTTTCTCCAGCTTACTTTTTTACAGATGAGGTAATTGGGACAATAAGGTTAAATGATTTGTCCACAGTCAGTTGACTAGTAAAAGTCTGGGATCAAATTTTTGAACTCATGAAGATGCGCAGCACCCTATTGTACCCCACCTAGCTAGTTACAGGTTTTCAAATACTATATAATCCAAAATTAGTCTTTTTAAATCATGATTTTTGAGCTTTATGATACCTAAAAATTACCTCTATTATAAAAGTTTTCCTCCTAGTTTCATCCATTTTTGTTTCTAGTTTGTATAAAGATAAAATTTACTTCTTTCACCAGATGATTCCTGAAATACCTAGGTAGTTTGGTTATAAATATATTCTTTGGTCATACCTGGAAATCTTCAGTGAATTTTGTGGTGATACATGCCTCTTGAAAAGCAGTGTTTCTGCTTCTGGTGTCTCTGTCTTCTGACTTGTCATTAAAGTTTGCTTAGATTGTGAAAATCTTTCGATATATTGTTATAGTTATTATAGTTTACTTCAACAAATCTTCATATCTTGTTACTTTCCTTATAGGACAACTATATATATACCATATTGTGCTTATGTTAAAATTTTAAATAACAGTGCAGCATTATTATAAATTATAAATTATAAATAGCTTTTGGCTTCTACAACTCTGTTATATTAAAAAAAAATAAAAAAATTGTTACATAAGCTATATAACAAAGAAAAACTTTATAAATAAAAATATAAATTTTATAAATTAAAGAAAAAAAACTTGTTTCATTGAAATGGAAAGATTTAGAATCAAAAAGATATATGTTATATGTTCAAATCCTGGCTATAACACTAGTTATCTGATTTAGTATAAAGTCATCCAGCTTTTTTGAGCCTGTTTTTTTGTCCATAAAATGAGAACATTGGTCTAGATGATTTCCCTTCAATGTTAATATATGATGCTTTGATAAAAAAGAATTTGCTCTGAGAGAGAAAAAAATACAGAATTCATCCTAATTGTTGTGCAATTTAAAACAAACTACTTATGTGAATAGTTCTCTTAAGTAGGATTATATTCTAGAAATAAATGGTTTACTAGTTTTGTGGTCATTGTATGATTATCAGTTTTCTCTCAGAAAAAATGCACCTATTCAGTTAACACAAAAAAATTGCTTAATCACTTTCAAAAACAACTTATTTAACAATAAGGTCAGCTGAAATGTTCTATTGGTGAATTAATGAATGAATAAATTAAAAATAATTTTCTTAAATATATCTTCATATAGCCATTTTATGTTGCTAATGAACAAAAATTTAATGTGAACATAGTGTGTTAGGGCATGTGAAATAGCACTGACATTGGCCCATAGTTTTCCTCTGATTAAATGAAAGTGACATCAGTAGATTAGAATGAGACTAAGACAATTCACACTGCAATTGTGTTAGTTTAACTTTAACAATCTTTTAACACTCTTGTTTAAATGTAGCTGACATACCATAATTACAAATCTACAAGCCTTGATTATAGAATTTTACATCATGAACCTATGGGGAAATTGCATTGATTTTTGTACAGCAACCCTTTCAGAAACCACCTTTCCCAAACTGTGGCATCTTCCCAAGTTTGTTTATACCTTTATTCTGCTGTACAGGATGTATATGGACATATCTAACATTTGTTATACCTTTTTTCTTCAGCAATTTTTGTTACTGTAACAATGTGAATTTTATATTTTAACTATAAATTTTAAAACTTATTTTGATATAAATGTGCACTGTCCCACATTATTAATCAGATATGTGACACATTTTCCCCAAAATTGGAAAAAATGTGACAGGATTCAACTTGATATGTTCTCTGAGGTCTCTTCAAGCTCTCTTATTCAATAATCTGAAGTAATCACTATGCAAGTAATATTTTCTGTCTCTATTTCTCCTTCTTGACTCTTATCTCCTTTTTTTGAAGTTAGATGTAAAATTTTAAATGCAGCATTCTTTTGGAGTTGAGGAAATAGCCCTATGGTTTGTTTTCCTTCTGTGTCATCCTCTTTGCTGTGAGATGAAATAACATAACCTTAAGGTATCCATTTTTCCACTTTTGAAAATTGGCTCATTATTTTTGAAATTTGATTAATTTATATCTGCTTCCCCAAAAGAGAGGTCTAAAGCACAATAAGCTGAAGCAGAGGAATGGTATCAACTTTTTACTAGCTCCTTGTCAACAATTATTTGGTAGAGACAAAAGCAGAGGAATAATTGCTAAGAGTTATAAATGATAGGTATTTATTTGTTCTCAAAGGAGAGAAATCTAAGATTCATTGATCATTGTATACCATGTAGTAACTTTAAAAATATTGGGCATTTAAATTAAAATTTGCCTCTTTCTGTTTAGTTTTTTTTTTTAAATCACAAAATCAGTAGCAATACAATCATCAATCCTGAATTCTTAGACATTAATTGTCTTAAATATTCAGCACATGCTACATTTAGGCCAGTGGATCATTTGTTCAATATTTCATCCATGACAATAGCAAGAAGTAACTTTTTGTAGGAAAACAGATTTTCCCTATGCAAAACTGCCTTTAGGAGTTAGTAATATATTGTTGAATGTTACCAATAACCTGTTGCAGATTTGCTATTGATAAATTTACAGGATGGATTTGTGTGAAAGGGGGGGGAGGGATATAGGAAGAACTTTTTAGAGACCTATATGCAGAATGGCATAAAGAATAAGAAATGAAGTTATTTATCCTTCCTCCTTGAAGATGACCATTTGGGAGGTGATGGAATGACATGCAAGTGAATTGGATTTGAGTGATAGAAGACTCAAAACCATTTAAAAAGAATGCAAAAGGATTCAAAAGGATTAATAGGTTGATTTCAGGGTTTATTAATAAGTCAGTGAAAAAAATTGATATGATGACCCTTAGAATAATCAAGGTAGGGACTGCTTCATTTGGACATGAGACATAAAAGTTGTCTTGCTGTCCTAGAATTGAAGTATTCTTGCTTTTATTTTCTTGCTTATGTCTATTCTCTATTTAAGAAGTAGTATGTAATATACTTCAGAAGAATTTATATCATTTTATGAAAAGTTTAGATATTTTTAAGAGTTACATAAAATTATTTAGAGTTATTTAGAATACTCAATTATAGAGAAAAGCCCTGATTAAATGAGGCATATAGATTCTTCTTGAGTCAGTCTGAATAACTTTTGAGTTGCCTGTTACTTGCAGTAGAAAGAAGTACTTCAAAAAATGTTCTTAAGCGACTTGTTTTAAGGGGTTTTCCTTTCCCTTTTAGGTTTAAGTATTTTGAAATTCAATGAAGAACACAAACTATATATGTCCATACATTTCTAAACTGATAAAACAGTTAAATACTATTATTATTCTTAATATGTTTTCTATGAGGAAACTGTGTTCTGGATCTTAAATAGCTTTCTTATGATTTTCTAGAATACAATGTTTCTAAATTGGGCAATTTTTTGTATACTGGACATTATTTATGATTCAATCTTTGTTATTAAATTATGCCAGATTACGATAGTGGTTAGAGACCTACCTACCTAGGCTACCTATTTAAGAAATTGGTAGTCCTGAGGGCATATTTTGCCTCTGACGAAATTAGAGTGCCCCAGGCAACTTGAAGGCTGTGAATGGCAAAGGAAGTGGAGTTCTAGTAGAAAAGGTTCCTCCAGTGGAGCTTCCCTCTCATATTGAATGTCAAATGCTTTCAGAGAGTTTGATTTTAATTTTTTTCTTAACCTCCAGTTTACATGTAAAACAATTTTTTTTTTTGCATTTGTTTTTAAATTTTTGAATTCTGGATTCTCTCCCTTTGAAGATGCATGTGAAGTTATGCAAAACATTTCTATAAAAGTCATGTGGCAGAAGAAAACATCTCTCCTCCCAGAAAATATTTCTCTTCCCAGCCTTGGGGGGAAAAAAAACCCTCAAGAAAAAACAAAGTTAAAAAATAAGTATCCACAGCCATGTAGCTTTGAATTTTTGTTGCTGTAAAAAAGGCTTCACTAATCTTCAGAAATCATAGAGAAATATATTATTTTTTACAATCATTTGAACATTTATTATGCATTTAATAAGTCGTAGGCATTGGGGTTATAAAGACAAAATTGAAACATTCTCTGTCCTCATGGAACTTAAAGTACATACAAAATATAAACAAAACTCATAGAGTAACCTTGGATGGAAGATCATTAGCAGCTGGGAGGACCAGAAAAGTTCTCAAATAGAAAAGTAGTACTGTATTTGAGACTTTGGATTTCAAGGGGAGTTGAAGAGGAGGGAAAAGTATTCTAGGAATGAAAAAATTATCTCTATACCTTTGCATTACCTAATTTAAAGTGCTATGTCTTGGGTGTGAGAATCAGCAAATTGATTCGAATAGCTGGCTCATCTAATACTTGGAGGGTGGGGGGAGTGAAGTGAAGTGAAATGAGATTGGAAAGGTAGGATAAGTAAGATCAGGGTGAAGAATATGTTTAATTTCTTCTTATGAAATTTAAAGGATTTTCACAGCTTCGTGATTCTGAAAGAATATGTATCTTCCAGTTCAGTTTAAAATTTTATTGTTATTAATGCCTTTTCAAAGCATTACAACAATTTTCCTATATTTTCTTCCCTTCTGCCCCTGTACTATCCTTTTAACAAGTCAAATAAAACCAAATCAATACAGCTGCTATCATATACACGTCTAGCTATCTGACATCAGGATTAGGTGTTGTACATTTCATTCTGAACTAAAGTGCTATTTGTTGTTGTTGTTGTTGGGGTTTTTTGTTTGTTTGTTTTTTACATTTTATGTTGTTTTTTTGATTCTGCTTACTTGGCATGAGCTTATATAAGTCTTTCTTTGAATTCCTGAATTTTTAGTATAGTAAAACTGCATTATATTCACATGCCACAAATCATTCAGGTTCCTATTTTCTTTCCAGTTTTTTTGTTTTGTTTTGTTTTGTTTTGTTTTTTTGTTTTTGTTTTTGTTTTTTGGTAACCAGAAAAGTGCTGTCATTAATATTGTAGTATATCTAGGATCCTCCTTTTTATCTTTGACCTCCTTGGGATTTATGCCTAGAAGTGTAGGATTGCTAGATCAAAGAATATGAAGAGTGTAAATGATCTTTCTTGCATAATTCCAAATTGTTTTCCAGAATGGTTGGACTAATTTACTACTCCATGAATAGTGACTTAGTATCTGACTTCCCAGAGCTCTTCCATTTCTGATTATTTGCATCTTTAACAATTTGGTGGTCATGAAGTAAAAGCTCAGTAATTTTAATTTCATTTCTCATGTTGTGATAAAACATTTTCCTCTATCCTTATAATCATTTCTCTTCATTTTGAAGACTGTTAAGTATGTATTTCTTGGGAATGGTCCTTGATCAGTAAGTAGGTGCTAAATATTTTTGCATTGTGAAAGTGAGGAGGTGCAGTAAAGCCCTGCATTTGGAGTTAGGAAGAGCTGAGTTAGAATATTGCCTTCGATGTAGCTAATGGTTTTGCCCTGACGAAGTCATTTAACTTTGCTGTGCCTCAGTTTTCTCATCAGTAGACTGAAAATATTGGACATCTAAGTCTAGGATCTTAGGACAGCCGAAAATGTATGTAAATAATGAATACGCAGAAAGCTTACCCTCAAATTTTGTATGTAAACAATCATTTTACATTCCACTCAGTGTAAACAAGTTGCCTTTTATCTGACTTGTATGAAGAAAGGAATAAAAGGGAGTATCTCATTTTCAGGGGAAGGTCACCTTCACTTCAGCTCATTTGAGCTAGGAGAAAAACTTCAATCTTCAAGGTTTAAGAAAAAAGTTCCACCTTCGTTGACAGACTAGAGCTGAAATAGACTTCAAAAGACCTATGGAGCACCTATGCTAATGAGGGCTAATGGGTTCTTAAACTGATGAAAGTGAGTCAGACAACAACATTAACCCCCTACTGTGATGTTTTAAACTACTAATAGACCTCAGCTTTTTAAAGAGATAGCTTTTGATAACTAGGTGAACTCTTATGGCCATTTTTCTGTATGGCTTCGACAGCTTGGGTGGTGGGGGTTTCATTCAGTATCTGGATAATTGGAAACTGATGTAGTTGCATTTAAAAAAAAAAAACAAAACTTGAATAATGTGATGATAGATTTAAAACTAAGAGGGACCTTGAGTCAATCTAGGAGCCTTGAATTCCTAAAACAAAAGTAAAAGTTAATTGTATTTGTGATTTTAATTGGTATACAAAGATCATATTGAGTGTCTTTTTAACCATATTTTCTTATAGAGTTCTGTGTAAACTGAATTAAAATTAAATGATATATTCATTGTACATTGACATAATGCTTCATTAATTAAATTTGTTAGGATTTGGAGTGTGATTTTTTTTTTCCTGAGGCAGTTGGGATTAGTCAGTGACTTGCCCAGGGTCACACACCTAGGAAGTGTATAGTGTCTGAGGCCATATTTGAACTCAGCTCCTCCTGACTTCAGGGCTGGTGCTGTATCCAATGCGCCAACTAGCTGCCCCAGAGTGTGATTTTAACTACTTATATTAGAACTAACCTATGGTACTACATTTTTGAAATCATAATAGAAATGGTAAGATAATAATTTGGTATAGATGGATTTATGATCGTATTTTTCTTTCAGAACACTTAATATAAGATGCGGAACCTTCTCAGACTTTATATGTTTTAGTTTGGTTCATAGTTAGATGTTTATGAAGAACTTTAGATTAGCCTAGTACTTAAATTTTCATATCATGACTTTTTATAAGACTTAGTGGTAATTTACAGGTTTTCATTTATTTTATGCTTTCACAGTAATTCTAAAATTAAAGCTCTTAATATGATGATATGACTTTGAAACCATTTACATTGAAAATACTAATAGCATGTTATAAGGATTATTATAAATCTTAGGATGAATGGTAGAGATACATACTAAGTTATATTAAACAATGTATAAATTAATGTAATGACAATTAGTTGCCTTTACAATGCTTTGAAGTAGAGACTTGATATAAGTACTGGAGGCCATGGAGTAGATAATGATTTTTTTTTTCAGTGACCACAGAGAAATTAATGATGCTTTTGAACACATTAAGTTTCTATTTCCTATCCTTATTTAGAAATAATGGAAAAATACAGCACTATTTAGAAACTGTATTTAGTTTTTAGATTCATTATCATGTCTTAAAGTTAACTACTGAAAATCTTATTTGGATATTTGATTGTGCTCATTCTTAAAAGTTAGTGAACAAACATAAAAACATTATTAACACCTACAGGCATTCCTCACTTCACAGAATAATTAGCTTATGTAAAATGAAGTTCTATAAACAAAGTCCCCTTTTTGTTCATAGCTTCTGTGTATAATATTAGGAAATAAAAACCTTAGGTGAAGAAGTTTAAGGTGGTGGGATATCTTTGGAGGATAAGTGTTTCATGGTAGCAACTATTACCAGTTCTGGGAACCTATATTGCCTACTAGTATTATGTTTTTGTAGATAGTAGTTCTCAGTCTATTGCATTTCTCAATCTTGTGAGGAATTTTTGGTAAAAAAAAATCTATGAATCCTATATGTCAAAAATGGTCAATAATGCAGCATCATTCAATATAATAAGTAAGCAAATACATCTTCTACAAATTAAATAATCTCATTTTATTATTTTCAGATTTATATAGATGTGTGATTAATAATTCTATTAAAAAATCTTGTTGAACTCTTACTAGGTTGTTATATATTTTTCTTAGTACCTATTATATGAGATTATAAAAGACTATTGTATGAGAATTTTTTTTTCTTTTTTAATGTTATTTAAATATTTTATTTTCTCCCAATTAACAGTAAAAACAAATTTTCTTTCTCATCTCCCCTCCAGATTTTGAGCAATTTGCTATATGGTTTATACATGTTTAATCATGTAAAACATATTACTATATTAGTTATATTGTGAAGGAAGACTGAGCCAAAGGAGGGGAAAAAAAAAAAACAAACAGAAATTTTGAAAGTGAAAAATAGTATAGTTTGGAAACTAATATAATTGATTTCAGAAAACATCAGTTTTCTCTCTGGAGGTAGATAACATTTTCATCATGACTTTTTTGAACTGTCTTGGATCATTGTATTACTGAGAATAGCTAAAGCTATTTACAGTTGATCTTCATGTATAGTATAATTGTTACTATGTACAATATTTTCCTGATTCACTTGTTTTTTTTGTTTTTGTTTTTGTATCAGTTCATACAAGTCTTATCAAGTTTTTTCTGTCTATTTTTATTATGTATCACAACTTGTTTAGGCACTTTCCAATTGGGGAGATTCCCTCAGTTTCCAATTCTTTGCCACTACAAAAAGAGTTGCTATAAATATTTTTGTACAAATAGGTCCTTAAATACCCCCCCCTTTTTTTTTTATCTCTTTGGGTCTTAGATCTAATAATGGTTTTGCTGGATCAAAGGGTGTATGCACAATTGAAAAGCTCTTTGGGCAGAATTCCAAAGTGCTGAATGAGAAAATTTTTGGATTTTATGTTTCTCAAGGGAAAATAATTATATTTTACATGGGAAAATAATTTAAATTGAGTCTTTTATTTTTAAAATATATGCATAATTTTCAACATTTACCCTTGCAAAATCTTTTATACCAAATTTTTTCTCCCTCCCTTTCCTCCACCTCCTCCTTTGGACAGCAAGTAAATTGAGTCTTCTTGATGAGTGATTTAAACAAATTTGACTTAAAAGCCAAATCTGTCCTTATTTTTGCTCTCAATTTCTCCATATTTTCTATTATTTAGACCTCAATTTAAAAAATTTAATATTTTAAATAAAATAACTTTTTAAACCCAAGGATTTTAGTATCTTCTTTTCATAGAACTGAAAGACAGATGATTGGCTGATTGCCAATTAAACACTTCACATAAATAAAGGGTAGAATTAAATAAATGAGAGAAATGTTCATTGTTCATGGGTAGGCCAAGCCAATATCATATGATGGGTGGTGGTTTGTCATTTTTCAGTGTCTGACTCTTCATGACCCTATTTGGGGCTTTCCTGGCAAATATAGTGAGTGTGTGCCATTTCTTTCTCCTTATCATTTAAAATATGGCAAAATTTAGGCAAAGAAAGTTAAATGCCTAGGGCCACACAGGTAGTAAATGTTTGAGACTGAATTTGAATTTACTTCTTTAGGCTCAGTGTTTTATCTGCTCTGCTAGCTAGCTGTCCCCCCAAATGACTGCTATCTAAATTAATTTACTTATTTAGTATCATACCATCAAATTACCAAATAATTACTTTATGGGTAGAAATAAAAGTCACATATAGCAGAGTATTTATGTCAGAACGTCTTATAGCAAAATAACTAGAAACAAGGTGGATACCATTCATTTGGAGACTAGCTAAATATTAGTTTGTGGTGCATAAATATTACAGCTTGTTCTTCAAATTTCTACAACATTCTGTTTTAATTTTTTAAAATAATGGTTATTTACATAGTTTCATTTAATTTATGTTATTTTCTTGACTTTACTTACTTCACTTGAATTAGTTCATTTAAGTCTTTCCATGATTCTTTGTATTGTTTTTCTTCCCTTACATCACAGCAGTATTGCATTGGATTTAATTATATTTGTTTAGCCATTCCTTACCAAACTAAAAGAGTAATAGGAATATTAACACATGACAAAAATGATTGATAAAATTGATAAAAATTATTAGAGCATTATTATAAACAGGTCAGAAATCTATAAAAATGCTTTCAGAATTTCATTAAGTAAAAATAAAAGCTGATAATAGGTGGCTTCATCAAATAAAGCATTTTTTGATAAAAGTCTTAAATCAGACTAAAGTCTCTTAAACAAAAGTGAGATTCAAGAGTGAAATTAAAAGACCCTTCATGGATCACATCCATATGCATTCAGCCAACAATATGTCAGCAATCAAGTATTGCTCAAATGGATGAATCAACTGTTTGTGGAAGGTAGTGTGCATTATGAGAGCAATTAAGGGAACCAGGTCAGATTATGCACGTAAATGGCAGGGAAAATACAATATATCAATACATGCTCTATAAGATTAGCACCTACATTACTGAGTAGAAGATATCATAAAAGAGAGAAAAGGACCTACATGTCCAAACATGTTTATAGCAGCCCTTTTTGTAGTGATAAGGAACTGGAAATTGACTTAGATCTCCATCAGTTAGGGAATTGTTGAATAAGTTATAGTGTATAATTATAATGGAATATTATTGTTCTATAATTGACCTCCAACATTGTTTCTTTCTTTTGGTTCCAATCTTTACATTCTTCTCTTTATTTTTTACATTCATTAATTCTTATATTTATGCCTCCCAAAATATTTAACCATTCCCCAGTAGAGGTGCATCTACTTTGTTTCCAGTCCTTTGGTACTATACATCATATATCTATGTACATTAACAAATGATGAGCAAGCTGATTTCAGAAAATCCTAAAAAACAAAAAAAAACCCAAAATTGCATGAACTGCTGAGTGAAGTGAGCAAAACCAAGAGTATACATAGTAACATAGTGATGATCTACTGTGATGGAATTGGCTCTTTTAAATAATTCAGTGATTCTAGATAATTTCAATAGACTTGGGATGAAAAATGCCATCTGCATTCAGAAAGAACTAATTATAGAAATTGAATATGGACTTAGTATTTTATCTTTTTTTTAAGTTCTTGCATTTTTGTGTTTTTTTCTCCATTCAACCTGATTTTTCTTGCACGACATGGTAAATATGGAATGTTTTTTAAAAACTGCACATATTTGACTTGTATCAGATTGCTTGCTGTTTTGGGGGAGAGAGGGGAGGCAAGGTAGGGAGAAAAATTTGGAACACAAAGTCTTAAAAAATGTGAATGTTAAAAATAATTTTTACATTTGTAAAAATAAATTGCTATTAAATTTTTAAAAAATCAGCACCTTCTGAGTGCTAGTACTAGTACTGAGTCTTAGAAAGACATGAATAATTTTAAATTTGTTGGTATTCCATATGCTTTGACTAGAATGGATGACAGAGGCACTATCATATACTCTCTGATTCTGAATACTAGTTCTCTTATCTGTGTCTCTGTTGCTATCTGTCTCTTATTGTCTCAGAATAACCCAAGATCTCATTTTTAGGTAACCATGATGAATTATTGACTCATTGAGTTTGCAATCCCTTAAAACACACAGTTTTTCAGATCAATTCTAATCTAGACATGTCTTCGTTTGTTCTTAAGTACTAACTGGATAGTTGTATCTCCCTGCTTTTTGTCATTAGCAAATATAATAATGTCAGGAGGAAACAATATAGAGGTTATATTTGAACTGCATCCTTTGGGCATTTAAATTTAGGCACTTTACATTAATTCATGATTTGAATAATCTCAGGTAAGTGCTTAGGGGGGAAATAAAAAGGGGAACTAGTAAGATTCATTGGCAGTCAGTGGGGCAGCATCCTTGGAAATCATGCCTTCTCTTTATGTTAAAAAGTAGAAAGGAGAGGAGGGTGTTTCAGTTACTGTATCTGAATATATAGAACATGTTAGGAACTCAGGAGATGAATGGCAACACTTCTCCAGGTTTAGAGGTTCTCTGTGTTTAGACGCTGAAAAGAAACTATGACAAAAGGAATTCTCTCAATGATGGAATCTGTTGTCTTTTTGAACTGCAGGGGAAAGGTATATAACTCTTGCTTGGTGTTGAAGACTCTTTTGTCTTCATCTGTGGAGACCCTGTTGGAAGTAAAGAGAAGGCAACATCTTGTAGATGGTGAAAATTACTTAGGAAAGGATCACCACCAGCTGGAAGTAGCTCAATTCTCTGCTGGCAGCATTGGAGATCAACATAATATAAAGAATAATCTTTAGTAGTGAGTGGCAGGCAAGACAAATAGGTGGTCTTAACTCATTCTTGAGACCATTCATACTATTTTGTGGCACTTTTGAAACTAAAAATTGGCTTATCCAAGAGTTTCTGCTTCCTGTACCCACTTGGGAATTCAACTCTAGGTTCTCTAACATTGTAGAAGAGAGAAAAGTCATAGGAACGAAGAAAAGGAGTCTTCTTGGTAGAAGCAGAAAAGTATTTGTTTGACTTTTTCACCTGGCTAATGACAGAAGTTGCTTTGATTAAATCTAATTTTCAATATAAAAGATATTTTTAAAGTTTTAAAGACTTTTTTTTAAAAAAATTCAATCTTATTGATGCCTTTTGTTTTGGCATTAATTTTCTAGTAAATCCTTCTCTTCTTCCTGAGAAGAGATATCTTTTGTAATAACAATAAAAAAAGGCAGAAGTAACATGTTGAAAGTCTCATATATAGTAAAGCACACATTCTAATCCTTCAATGCTGAAAAGAGAAGAGAGGAAGATTTATTTTTCATTGCTCTTTGGTGCTAAGCTTGGTTATTATAATTTCAAAGCATTCCATATATGGTGGTAGTAATTTTCTGTATTTTTTTTTCCAGGTCTTAATTCCATTTGTATTGGTTTTCATCTTTCCATTCTTCTATTTATTCTTCACATTCATTAATTCTTTCATTTATGCACCCAAAATGTTTAACCATTCCTCAGTAGAGGGACCTTAGACATTAGATAATACTACATTAGATAATACTACAAAGACATCAACATTGTTTTGATGGTTTTCCTTGGTTTTGTATTCTTTCCCTGCCTTACCTAGTAAACAGCTGGAATGGAAAACCTTTGCTTTTATTGTTTATTTAAGACTATTCAAAAATCTTAGAATGCCTGTACACAGAAAATGGACTTGCTAGTGTAAAATTAGAAATCCTTCAACATCAGCACATGAAATCATTTACAAGCTAATGTTTCTGTACTTGGAATTTAGACTTGTATATTTTCTTTGGGTCTTTTTTGGGTCAATATAAATTTGAAGCAGAGTTGCCACAAATAGCAAGATTCTAATATACATGTCAGTAAACTCAAAAGGGAATTAATGACATTTAAATGTCTTCAAAACTTTACGATGGAAAACAACAATAAAAAGCTCCATTAAATGTGAGTTGAGACAGGCATAAACATTGACAAACAGTTAAATAGTGATAGATGATATTGGCTTTCCAGAGAGCTTAAGTTCTTCATGCCACTGCTCACCAAAGAGGTAGAAATAATATTCTTAAGGTTGAGATATATAGCATTTTCCTTGTTGGTAAGGTAATTTAAATGTTCAGAGGCTTTACTACTGCACCGGAGCAGATAATAAGGCAATTAGAACTGTTAAATTGATGAAATACCAGACTGGGAAGAATTATGTCATAAATTACAATGAAACAAGAGATTTTACAGCAATTTTTGAGACCTAAAAGATGAAAAGAAATATCAGTGAAGTGAAGGGAAATTGATAGTTCAACTGAAAGATTTAGATTTATTGACCTGAAAATGTGACTTCTAAGCAATTTTTAGGGCCAATACCCAAATATAATCTATAATTCTTGTAAATAAGTGTGTGTGTATTTATAGACACTCCTTCCCCCTCCCCCCCTTCTCCAATGAAGGCACTTGTAGTAGTAGTAAAATGAATTTAAAGCATTTCTTGGCACAAGCTTATTGCCTATTGTAAGTAAAGCAAGTGACTTTATACTAAGGTTATGTATGTACTATACATGGACATTCTGGTTTTGTTGTCTAAGAATGAGACAGCTTGGCATAGTAGACAAAGAACCAACTTTGAAATCCAGAAGGACCTTGAAAATCCAGAAGGACCTAAGTTTTAAACTAGTCTTGAATCAGTATTTTCTAGGTCACCATAGAGAAATCCTTTCTCAGTGCCCTAGGCAATGATGTTAAAGACTATAATTTGCAGAAAAGTTGTTGATCCTGCACCTATGAAGGAAGGTTTCTTTCTTGGCTGATAAAATCATAGATCACAAATCTAGCTGATAAAACTCGAAAATCTTGGCTTCTGTCTTTTGATAATAATGATGATGATAGCTGAATTTTTAATACTCCCTTAATTTTTTTTAAGAAAAATAAGTTTTACTGATGCCTTTTAAAAAAATACCACAGTCATTTCTGGATATACTCCAAATTATTCTTCCTAAATATTCTTTTTTTTTTCTAAATATTCTTTCTTTCTTTATTTTTATTAGACAACTAAAGAAAGAATCACATCCATATTATAAGAACTGTTTTGAAAATTACAGAAATAAGATATTTTGTGAACTCTTTCTATGCTACCACTACATTTGTTTTGTTTTGTTTGTTTGTTTCTTTATTTTTTAAATAATCTTTAATTGACAGAACCCATGCCAGGGTAATTTTTTACAACATTATCCCTTGCACTCACTTCTGTTCCGATTTTTCCCCTCCCTCCCTGCACCCTCTCCCTCCGATGGCAAGCAGTCCTATACATGTTAAATAGGTTATAGTATATCCTAGATACAATATATGTGTGCAGAACCTAATAGTTCTCTTGTTGCACAGGGAGAATTGGATTTAGAAGGTATAAATAACCCAGGAAGAAAATCAAAAATGCAAGCAGTTTATATTCATTTCCCAGTGTTCTTTCTTTGGTTTTAGCTGCTTCTGTCCATCCTTGATCAATTGAAACTGAATTAGATCTCTAGAAATCCACTTCCATCAGAATATATCCTCATACAATATCGTTATTGAGGTATATAATGATCTTCTGGTTCTGCTCATTTCACTTAGCATTAGTTCATGTAAGTCTCACCAGTCCTCTCTGTATTCATCCTGTTGGTCATTTCTTACAGAACAGTAATATTCCATAACGTTCATATACCACAGTTTATTCAACCATTCTCCAATTGATGGGCATCCATTCATTTTCCAGCTTTCTAGCCACTACAAACAGGGCTGCCACAAACATTTTGGCACATACAGGTCCCTTTCCCTTCTTTAATATCTTTTTTGGGGGGTATAAGCCCAGTAGAAACACTGCTGGATCAAAGGGTATGCACAATTTGATAACTTTTTGAGCATAGTTCCAAATTGCTCTCCAGAATGGCTGGATGTGTTCACAATTCCACCAACAATGTATCAGTGTCCGCATTCCCTCCAACATTCCGCATTATCTTTCCCTGTCATTCTAGTCAATCTGACCAGGTGTGTAGTGGTATCTCAGAGTTGTCTTAATTTGTATTTCTCTGATTAATAATGACTTGGAGTATCTTTTCATATGGCTAGAAATAGTTTCAATTTCTTCATCTGAGAATTGTCTGTTCATGTCCTTTGACCATTTATCAATTGGAGAATGGCTTGATTTCTTATAAATTAGAGTCCAATTCTCTATATATTTTGGAAATGAGGCCTTTATCAGAACCTTTAACTTGTAAAAATTGTTTTCCCAGTTTATTGCTTCCCTTCTAATCTTGTCTGCTTTTGTTTTGTTTGTACAAAAACTTTTCAATTTGATATGATCAAAATTTCTATTTTGTAGTCAATAGTGATCTCTAGTTCTTTGGTCATAAATTTCTTCCTCTTCCACAGGTCTGAGAGGTAAACTATCCTATGCTCTTCCAATTTATTTATAATCTCATTGTTTTTGCCTAGGTCATGAACCCATTTTGACCTTATCTTGGTGTGTGGTGTTAAGTGTGGGTCAATGTCTAGTTTCTGCCATACTAATTTCCAATTTTCCCAGCAATTTTTGTCAAATAATGCGTTCTTATTCCCCAAAACTGGGGTCTTTTCCTCCTCTAAATGTGAACCACTTTTTGTATTGAGGAAAAATAATTTAATAAAAAATAATATGATAATGTCTGCCAGTGATAGCATTCTTTCTTCATAGTTCTCTACTTCCCTGCTGACAAGATCTACTATGTTTCATTCTCTGTTCTTTGGGAACATTCTTAGTTTTTCAGTTACTCAGAGTCATCCTACATACTTTATTTTTAAAATTTTTATTGTTGTAGTTATTGGACATATTATTAGTTCTTTATTTTTCAGTACATCATTTCACACAGATTTCTTTTTTTCCTGAATTCCTCATATAAGTCATCCTACTATATTCATATGCCAAAATTCTCTAAATGATGAGAACTTTGTTTTTGACTTTTTGTTACTGTAAAAAAGTACTGCTGTGAATATTTTGATTTATGTTGGACCTTTGTTTTTGAGGCTGTTGAGTCACTGTGTACATATAGGGAAAAAATAATTTTTCATTCAATAATGAAAAATGTTATAATTATGTTTAAAGAAATACTTTTGAGTCATACTTAAGAGTCTAAGAAACAGACATTCTGATGAATAACTGTGGTCTTTGTAACCGGTTTTTTCCCAGTGGGAGAGGGAGAGTAATATTTTGTGCCTGGGGTATTTTGTTCCCATCCCAGCAAGAATGATATAATTAAATTGCAGGCCTTGGAATCAGAAATAGTTGTTTGATTGTGAGACAAATCATTTAAGCTCTCTAAAACTATTAGCAATGGAATGGATGTATAGAGGTAGTTGATCTTTACTGATGGGAAGGGATTTTTTTCACCAGAATTTCCCTTTATCAGAAATCAGATATGAACCATCATCATCATCATCATCATCAGTAATAATATGATTTCTTCCATATATGGAGAAATCAGAAACCCACTTTGTGTTAACCAAGAGCCTTCCTGATTGACTCAAGTTGGTCTTAGGATGCTTGGTTCCCTTTTTAGCTAATCCCAAATGCCAAAGGTTAAGGGAAAGGATGAACAGGAAGAAAAAGGGGAAATATATTTAGGAACATGATTCTCTGGGGGTTCTCAGGTGTGATTTCCTGATTGCAGCATAAACTAATAATAGAGAATGAAGGCAACAGAAATTATTTCACATTTGCCATGTAGAATTTTTTTAATAGGCTTAAGAAACCCCATTTCCTATTTGATGTTTCTGTAAACATTCTTTCTCTTGTAAGTGCATATCCTACTATATATATGCATTTTGATTTGGAATATATGATAACCAGACCTGTGATTTTAGTGATATATTCATTTAACATATCTGACATTATCTCAAAGTTATCAGCAATATTTGGTGTTTTGCTAATGTTGCTTTGGATGCTTGGAGCTTGTCGGTAATTTTCAGATAATTGAAATTTACCGACCAAGATAGTAGGAACAAAATATCCGAACAGCAAGGGTCTAGCTGGATAACCCTGGTTTTTAACATATAGTCTTGGGATGTGATTTTATGATACATTTTATATATGATACAGTTTGCACTAAACTGTTAAGCTTCTTTGTTCTCTGGGACAGTCTGTAAGTGACTTTTATGATCTCCTTTTTATTTTGACTACCATTGTTACTTTATACTGGCTACTTATAAACATATTTACTATATTAACTAGAAAGGAGAAGTGATGACTGGGGGACCAGAACAATTTTTTAACACAATATTCCTTAAGTTATTTTACTTTTTGTTCACAGATGCCTGTGTACTTAGTGTAGCCTCTGAGACTGAAGTATGAAACATAGTATGTATTGATTCTTTGCCTTTTGTGTTAATTTTGATCCAACAATTAACATTATGCAAACAGGTTTTCTACCAGCCAGAATCACATCATCCATTTGTGGGACTATCAGATACAGCAAATTTAGAAATTTTGAATACTGTGGATAAGTTCACTTAATTTGGCAGCATAGTTTCCAAGAATTTCTTTAAAGAGGATGAGCTTGATACATGCATTGCAAGAACTAGTTCAGTATTTGAGAGATTCTGAAAGAAAGTGTGGGGAAGAAGATATATTAGGCTGCCTACCAAACTAAAGATCTACAGAGCCAATTGTGCTGACCTCATTGTTGTATGCCAGTGAAACCTGTATTGTTGTATGCCAGTGAAACCTGTACAATTTTGTCAATGTCATGCCAGGAAATGAATCCACTTCCATTTGAATTGTCTTAGGAAAATTCTGAAGATCACTTAATAAGCTAAGGTACACTGGACACTGAGGTGCTTTCTTGAGCCAAACTGCCAAACCTTCAGATTCCACTGCAGAGAGGGCATCTCCAGTGCGCTGGCCTTGTTTCGATGACAAAAGTATACTTGCCTGAAAGATTGTTTTAAGAACTTATGGGGCAGCTAGATGGTACAGTGGTTAGAGCACCGGCCCTGAAGTCAGGAGGACCTGAGTTCAAATCTGATCTGAGACATTTAACACTTCCTAGCTGTTGTGTGACCCTGGACAAGTCACTTAACCCCAATTGCCTCAGCAAAAAAAGAAAAAAAAATTTACGTGAGGCAGTTGCTTACATGGAAGTCAGAAGAGAAACAAGGATTCTCTTAAGGTCTCTCTAAAGAACTTTGGAATCATTTGTGAGACATGGGAGATATTGGCAAAGGACCATCCAGGATAGTATGCCTACATCAAAGAAGATTCTGTGCTTTATGAGCAATGCAGAATTGAGGTGTGACTCGTAAGAAATGCATAAATTTAGAGACATCAGATGTTCACACAGACAGTTTTTGCCATTTCATTTAGTCCTCTTAAGAATGAAGGACAACAACCAATCAAGCTTTTAGGATGCAGCCCTTGGTGTAGGTCTTTGCTCCTGAAGGACTTATGACCAAGCTGTGCCTGTTCAGGTTTGGACAAATTTTATCTACCTGGATCTAGTATCTCTAAAATACTGGAAAGGAGGAATGAACAATGGGTACAGGAATAGGTTTTGATATAAGTCTACATTGTGTCCTTTGGTCTGTTAGACTCACTTCTGGTAGGATGTAGGCAAAGGAGTGAACTCAAGGTCAGTGAAATTTAATCATTTTTTCCTCTTTTTTTTTAAACCTTTTGGATTCTGAGTTTTCATAGGCCATAGAAATAGCTGTAATTACTTGATCTTTGCCATATGATTTCTGTTCTGTGGAGATTGGAGAAAATGTCTAGTCTGCCATCTTTTTGCTCATATGTCCCAGAAATTCAGCTTTTTGTTTTTATATCAAAATTGCTTTTCAAATTTGCCCTTCTTTCTCCTCCTCCCACAAATGTCATCTTTTATTAGAATGAGCAAAATGAACCATTAGAGTGACGTAACCTGATAGTATATGCAATATTCCATACTCATAATTATTCCTTCACACATGTCTTTCTACCAAAAATAACATTTTTAATGTCTTCTCTGTTATCAAGATTAGTCATTAAAACTACTTAGTATTTTCCTTGGGAATTCCTTGGGAAATTTGCAGAGACATCATATTGCCTATTTGACAAAACCTTTTTTTCTTTTAAAATTTTTTTTTTAATTTCTTGATCTTTATATGTCATTTTCAATATCCTTCTTTTTTGTTACCAGAAACAAAAATGAAAAAAAAATCTGACAGAAATCTTATGTAGCATATTCTCTAATTGACCCAGCTTTCTTCCTTCACTAAAAAGGAAAAAAAAATTAAAAAAACATTTAAACTAATATGCATAATCAGAAAAAAAACAATTACGCATTAGTTATAGTCAAAAAATATTCTGCTCCCTTACCTTCATCCTGGGTAATCTTCTGTTGTTGTTTGTGGTTGGTTATTGAATTGGTCAGAGTTCACAAGTCCTTTGAAAGTTGTTATTGTGATCAAACCTAAGTTCATTTTAGTATTTTCTTCCCTTTATCCTTTTTCTCATTCCTTTGAGACCTTATTGTGAGTTATTTTCCAATATATTCTCTCTCATAGACTCATAGTTATAAGATGTTTCAGAGGTTATATAGTCCACTTAAAGTATAAATTCTGTCCAGAACACTACCCAAAGTAGTCAACTCTGCGCAACTTTGAAGACCTACCAAGGTCTTGATTTTTTTTTTTTTTCCTGTTTCATATGCTTTGCCTTAGCTAGTGTTAAAACTAGGTTTTTAGGACCTAGGTAGACTAGTAGAGCTTATTGTTGTTTTTTTCCTCATTAGCCTTCCATTATTAGTCACTTTTTAAAGTGTTTTCTATATATTTAGACTAGTTTTATCAGCCTCAGGGTAGGAACTTTCTTCTGACCAGTGTGTGACTAGTATAGTGTTGTGTAGGCAGTAGATGCATAATGACTGCTTATCAAATGAATGAATTTTTGCTTAATAACTTTCTTGTGGTGGTAGCAGGTATACTTTTGTACTTTTAAAATTTGCAAATCTCCTTAAAAATGCACATAAAACTAGCTTTACTCATGGTTGTTCATGGTTAATGAGAACCCTTAAAAAGTACATTTACAGTGTATACAAAATAATGGAACAATGAATAATGGGCATGTGGATTAGTGAAAGAAAAATTAAGCTAAATATATTTCAGTGCTCAGCTTAACTTTATAGAAAGAGATTTTGAATATTTAGTTTTTACCTATATTTAGTTTTTATATTAACAGTTGATATAAATGTCTCTGAGGGAAAAACAAATATTCAAGTTAATTGGGACAAAAATTTTATTCAATATACCAAACCGTAGTCAGAACCACAGCCAATGATAATAATAAATGGAATTGAATGGGGGTGATGTACTGCATGATACCACAGACTTGACTTTAGATCCAATCTTATTTAATAGAAATATTAATGATCTATTAAAAAAATATGTAACTTACAAAAATAATAAACTACATGGCATTTTAGAAAACTGAAAGAAGTAATGAGAATGCATACATATATCCTTATGATAGCACAAGAAATTTTTTTGTAAATATTGAAAATAAATTTTCCTGAAAATGTTGCCAAATCTCTAAACATATAAAATCATTCAAATAAATTGTTATTTTGATAAAAATAAAGCACCTTATTCAAGAGTCTGGTAACACAATAGAAAGAATATTTAGACTTGGAGTCAGGAAGACTAGTTCAAACCCAACTTTGGTCTCTTATTAGCTGTGTTAAGAATGTTTTAACATTAAAAAAGGTGCGTGTTTACCTCAATTCTTTCATTTGTGAAATCTCTCCAGACCTTTCTAAAAATAATAGCCCCTGTTTAAAGGACAAAATGATATTGTTTATACTTTGTAATCCTTTCCATGTTGGAAAGAGTCACATTCATCAGAAATTGATCATTTTATAATATTGATGTTGTGTCATGTATAATGATTTCCTGGTTCTGCTCATTTCACTTATATCACTTTATTTATATCAGTTCATGTAAATCTCTCCAGACCTTTCTAAAATCATCCTCCTGATCATTTCTTATAGAACAATAATATTCCGTAACATTCATATACTATCACTTATTCAGCCATTCTCCATCTGATGGGCATCCATTCAAATTTCTAGTTTCTTGCCACTAAAAAAAGGGTTGACACAAACATATGGCAAGATTCTTAAAGGCCAGAAATTGTAGTTTCTCTTAATGGAGAAGGCCATGTCTTGAAAAATGTTAGTTTTAGAGTTCTGTGTCCTTGACACAATTTAAATTCTTCTAAACATGTTAAACAGCATAATTATTTTTTAAAAGCTATATTGTCAATCAAAAATGTAGACACATAGGGTACAAAGAATAAAAGAAGACAGAACTACTCAACTTTTATTTTCCTTCTGTTTTCTCTGCAAAGACTGCATTTTTATTAAAAAAGATAGAGCAAAAAATGAGCAATAAGAAATTGAAAGCTAGGGTAAGTAAAGAACACTTAGATTGATTCCTTTGATAGTCACGTGTCACCACGTTTCAGAGAAACTACATTTCAGGGTCCTGAAAGAAATGGGCTGATGGGGTGGTATTGTGCTACAATTAGGCATGTTAAAACATTGTTTTAAACGTTTGGGGTTTCAAATTTTTCTCTCTTGCCACCCTACCTTTGACAGTAAGCAATCAGATAGAGGTTATATATGTGAAATTATGTAAAATATTTTCATGTTAAATTTTTTGTACAAGAAGACTTGAATAAAAGTAAATTAAAAGTAGCATTTTTCAACTACAAACAATAATTTGTAATCCCTCAATATCAGTTCTTTCTCTGGAGGCAGATAGTGTGCATCATCTTGTATTGTTGAGAAAATAGCTAAGTCATTCATAGTTTTTTTATTAAACAACATTGCTTTTACTATGTATGTTCACTTCATTTTGCATCAGTTCATATAAGTTTACCAAGTTTTCTGAAACCATCCTGCTTGTTATTTCTTATAGAACAATAATGTTCTATTATAATTATATACCACAACTTGTTTAGCCATTCTCCAAACAATGGGCATCATGGCCATTTTCAGTTCTTAGCCACTGTGGAAAGAGTTTCTATAATTTTTTTTTTGTACCAATAGGTCCTTTTCCCTTTTTTGGAATGTCTTTTGGATATAGACCTAGCAATGATATTGTTGGGTCAAAAGGTATACAGTTTTATAACCCTTTTAGCATAGTTCTAAGTTGCTCTACAGAATGGTTGCATGAGTTCACAACTCCACCAATAGTGCATCAGTGTCTCAATTTTTTCACATTTCCCCTGACATTTATCATTTTCCTTTCATTAGTGATTTCTTAAAGATCATAAAGAGATCATGTGACTATCAAGATGGCAAAATCGTAAATACCTTGAGCTACTCCACTCTCAAAACCTTAGCAAAAGAAATTATGTTTCAGATATAGCATAACTAAAGTTAAATACACCAAGACAGACAAAAGTGCCATGTGTCCTTCAAAAAAAATCCCTGAAAATAACATTAAAGAACTTGTGAGAGTGCTTATTTATCATCTTCAAGTTCCCCACTCAGAGAGCTTGAAGAAGATAAGCCTTTGGATGTCTATGCAGAGATAGAAGTGGAGAAACAGTAATAATTTTGTTGAGGAAAATCACATAGGTCTCTGAGAATATAAAAAGATGAAAAACAAAAAAGCAAGGGAAAAAGGCCTTTAATAATAATAGTAGTAATAATAATAATAATAAAAACCTTGCTTACAAGCTGGTAACAGATAGGCTTATAAAGCTTTTATAAGGTAGGAAGAATGAGTAAATCAGCAAGATAAGTTAGATTACTATGTTTAAATTTTGAATAAAATTGAACCCAATCCAATTAAAAAAAGAATTCAATAGTATTTTATTTTCCCAAATACATGTAAAAAGATAATTTTCAGCATTCATTTTGTGTTCCATATTTTTCTTTCTCCCTCTCTTAGCTTCTCCACCTCAAGACAGCAAGACATCCTATATATAGATTGAATACGTGCAATCCTTTTAAACATATTTTCATATTTATCATGTTATGCAAGAGAAATAAGACCAAAAGGGAAAAAAAAACTACAAAAAAGAAAAAGTAAAAATAAAATGCTTCAATTTACATTGTCTCTATAGTTCTCTCTCTGTATGCAATTGGCATTTTCTATCTCAGATCTATTGGAATTGCCTTGAATCACCGCATTGTAGATAAGAGTCCATTCCCTCACAGTTGATAATCCCATAATGATGTTGTTATCATGTATATTGTTCTCCTGCTCACTTTATTCAGCATCAGTTCATATTACCCTCTTCAGATTTTTCTGAAATCAGCCTGCTCATCATTTTTATGCAACAAGAATATTCCATTACATTCATAATGCCATAACTTATTCAACCATTCTCCAACTGATGGGATCCACTCAATTTCTAGTTCCTTGCTCCTACCAAAAAGAGCTGCTGCAAATATTTTTGCACATATGGGTCTTTTCCCCAGTTTTATTATTTATTTGGGATACAGACCCAGTAGTGAGATTGCTGGCTCAGAGAGGGTTTTGCACAGTTGTTATACCCTTTGGGCATAGTTCCAAATTGTTTTCCACAGTGCTTGGATCATTTCACAACTCCAGCAATATACTAGTGCTCTAGTTTTCACACATCCTGTCTAACATTTATCATTATCTTTTCCTGTCATCTTAGTTAATCTGAGGTGTGTGAGGTGTAGTACCTCAGAGTTGCCTTAATTTGCATTTCTCTAATCAATGATTTAGAATATTTTTTCATATGTCTATAAATAGCTTTAATTTCTTCATTTAAAAATTGTTTATATCCCTTAGCCATTTATCACTTGTGAAATGACTTGTATTCTTATAAATTTGAGCCAATTCTCTATATATTTTAGAAATGACTTCATCAAAAACACTTAGTATAAAAATTTCTAGTTTCTAATCTTGGTTGCATTTGTTTTGCTTGTGCAAAAACTTATTTTTTTATTATTTTTATATAAATCTTTTTATTTTCAAAACAAATGTATAGTTTTCAACATTTTACCCTTATAAAACCTTGTGTTTCAAAATTTTTTTCTCTCTTCCTTTCCCCCACCTCTTCCCTTGGATAGCAAGTAATATGTTAAACATGTGTAGCTCTTTTATACATATTTCCACAACTATCATTCTGAACCAAAAAAAAAAAAAAAATAAGAAAACAAAATAAAAGCAAACCACAAAAAAAGGTAAAAATACAATATTGTAATCCAAACTTCAGTCCCCACAGTCCTCTCTCTGGGTATAGATGTCTCTCTTCATCACAACATCATTAGAACTGTTCTGAATCACCTCATTATTGAAAATAGCCATATCCATCAGAATTGAACATCATATAATCTTGTTGTTTGCTGTGTACAATGTGTTCTCTTGGTTCTACTCACTTCTCTTTGCATCAGTTCATGTAAATCTCTCCAGTTATCTTGTTGATTTATTTGAGAACTGCTTCTATTTCCAGAACCTCTCTGAAGTTATCTTGTTGATTTATTTGAGAACTGCTTCTATTTCCAATGACGTAATCCTCTTTGAAAAGAAAGGAATCCCAGTAGAGTAAAGTGAAGGAACAAAGTCAGGGATCTGGTAACTTTGGTCTTTGAAGTGTGATGAGTGATCATGATAAGGAGATATGAGATAGAATTAAGCCACAAGCTTTAGATACAAGCGAACTCTCCCAGCAAAAGACGTTACTTCTGTTTGATAATATTATTATTGTCTTGATCAGAACTGTGAAGGTCTTTCACAGTTGATCATTGTTATAATTTTGCTGTTAACTGTGTACAATGTTCTGGTTCTGCTCACTTCACTTTGCATCAGTTCATATAAATCTAGATTTTTCTGAAACCATTCTGCTTATAATTTCTTATAGCACTATAATATTTTATCATAAACATCTCAATTTGTTTAGCTATTTTCTAGTTGGTGGGCATTCCCAATTCTTTGCACAATTCCCAATTCCCACAAAAAGAATTGCTATAAATATTTTTGAATTTACAGGTACTTTTCCTTCTCCCTCCAGTCTTCTTAGGATATAGACCCTATAATGGTCTATCCTATTAGATAGGATCTAATCTAATCCTATTAGATCAAATCGTACACACAGTTATATTGTTTTTTGAGCATTGTTCCAAATTGCTCTTAAGAATGTTTGGTTCAGTTCAACAGTGCATTAGTGTCCCAGTTCCAATATTTCCAATATTTGTCATTTTCATGTTAGCCAATCTTATAGGTATTCTATTACACTAAACTGTCTGAAAAAATAAAGTGAATTTTTCTTTAAAAGATTGTTATAGAAAGTCTTTGAGATGATAAGATTATCTCTTATCTGTGATGTCCTAGATAGGACCTAACTCTTAAGTGCAAAATAACTTTTAATTCTTTTCAACATTTGATTCAGTGAGCAGTCTTGAAGATTGTGTTTTCTAAGTATTATTCTCAAAAGTTTTTTTGATATTTTGTATAAGTTTGTTGTTTAATTTACATTTCTCTAATAGTAATTTAGAGCATACTTTTATACTTATACATATTTCTTCTGAAAACAGCCTGTTCATATCTTTTTCCCATATAAGAATTGGGGAATGACTCATTTTTGTAGATTTTACTCACTTTTTTATATATGTGAGAAATGAGACCTTTATCAAAGAAATTTGTAAAATTGCCTCCCCAGTTTTCTGCTTTTTTCCTAATATTGATGACATTGGCTCTGTTTGGGCAAAACTTTTTTTAATTTAATATAATTAAAATTATCTGTTTTACTTGCTGGGGTTATTTTTAGGAGATTTTTAATTAGACTTTTCTGATTTTTACAGTCAACTTGACACCCAGTCTCTTACTAGTTTATGTTCAGCATTTGAACAAACTGAAATACTTGAAGATTATGCAAGAGTTATTAACAAAATGAATTTTTTCTAAGAAATAGCAAGAAAATGATACAAAGATAAACATTTAAGATACCTGGAATTTATTCAGCTAAATAAAGCTTTGTCTGAGTTGCCAGTTGTCTTCTATGAGCCAAACATCAACTAAAAGCACCTTGTGGATTTTATATTAAGGAAATGATGTCAGCAGCCTGAGCTCTTAACTGTGCCTTGTGGATTGTCTGAATAGTTTTTTAAGGAAAAAAGTCAGATTTTTGTATAAGGACAGGTTTTTAGTATATTTTCCCTAACCAAAGGAATTGTTTTAGAAAAGTCCTTGGTGTCCATTCCAATTCTATGATTATGAATCTATGAAAAAACTAATAAGACTACCTAAAAAAATTAAATGGACTTTCTTAAAAGATTGTTTCTGAAAGTCTTTGTGTGATGATTGGATTATCTCTTTTTCAGTGATATTGTAGGTAGCATCTGAATGGTAAATGGGAAATAATTTTAAATTCCTTTCAACATTTCCAATTCTCTGAATCTGTGAGGCATCTTGAAGATTGGGAGTACCTTAAATTTATCAAAGTGTTAATCTGTCAAAGAACCCCCTACATTGATGATATAAAGAATCCCAAGTACAGTCATTTTTTCTAATTATTTGTCATCTATTAGTTAACAATTGTGAAAATAAGAATCATGTTGTGATAAGTAAATTATCATGTAATAAAATGGTAATTTAAATTTAATTTTGAACTTTATCATTTTTCTTAATAAGGACTTTGCTGTCCCTTCTTTCTGTAACAGAATACTTGAGTATCCATATTAATCTCGTTTTTTTGAAGGGAAGTTATATTGTGAATTTTCCTCATTCCCCCCAGTTTTAAGTGTGGGTATACATTCCTCATTTTTTTTCTTATATTTAAAACAATATTTTTTTTTGTGATCTTGCTTTTAGATTTTGATTAACCACTCACACACTAACTTATCCTTTATTAAGTCTTGCACTCTTCTACTCTGATCATTGTTTTATACTAATATAGTGAAGTTGCCTCAAGGTGATATCAACTAAATACATTCTGCAAAAAAGTGAAAAATAAGTTAAATAATATGGACAATTCTGCCCCATAATGAGATGGGTATTTTGCTCCAGAATTCCAAATGGAATTCCAATGGACAGTGAAATGGATATGAGTTTTTGTTGATATAAATATCTCATCCAGAGTAAGTATATTATTGCCATATTCTATGTTTGCTATATTTGATTTGCAGAGCTAATGAGAGACAGCCTTAGTTGGCTTTTCTAAAATGCCTTGGTTACATAAAAGACTTCTGCTATGTTTCCTTTGGTTTTCTTCTGTCTTCTTTACAGTTACATGATGGTATGATTGTCCCCTAATATAATCCTTTTCATATGTGAAATGTTTTGAGTGTTCCCGTCTCCCCCAAATCATTACTGTACCCTATTTTGCCTGTTTTTTGTTTATTTAAATTAGGGATTCTTAATTAGGGGTTCATTAACACATGTGTACACACACATGCATATAAACACATACACAAAGTGTATGTATATATGTGTGTGTATATATGTATATAGTATTTCAATATTATAGGTTTCCTTTGTGATGCTATATATTTTCTTCATTTTAAAACATCATTCTAAGAAAAGGGTTCTATAGACCTAATTGGACTGCCAAAAGGATCTATTGCACAAAAAAGGTTAAAACCCTCAATTTAAGTAGAATTCTTAATTCATATATCTCTTTATCTGTAGCTTAGCTGGATATATGAAAAATAAAATTTACATCCAATTGTTTCCATAGTAACCATCTCAGATCCATCTGTTCTATGAGTCTGTCTTCTTTTAAAGAGATCCTGAATCTTTTCCAATTACAACTGTTCAATATCAAGAGCAATTTAAAAGATTTTTTTAAAGGTAATTTTAATAGTATGTGATTTTTGCCCACTATAAAATCTTTCTTCCCTACTCCCCTATAAGATGTGAAACCAGTCTCCTCTGGTATTACATTCTGTACTACTTTTTGAACTTCTTTTTGGAAATTCTATCACATCACTTAATAGGATGTGCAGAGCACAGATTTTCACTTTGAGTTAAAAAAAAGTATTGTCTGGTTTGGGGGGGGGGAGCGTGTGACTTATGGGAAAGAGCAATGGATTTGGAGAGTCATTTGGACCTGTGTTCAGTCTTTGTTTTGATATTAATTTTGTGACCTTGGGAAAGTTGTCTAACCTCTCTAATCCTCTGCTCTCTCCTCTATAAATGTAATAAAATGTAAATACTAACATACAACAACCTGCAGTCTAGCCTTGTCTTTTCTCTTCCAAAATTTTGGATCTAAACAGAAAAGGTCCAGTCATTGGAAACTAATCCCAAAGGGTCTTTTTTTTTTATTGCCCCCACCTCAGAGATTTACTCTGAAGAAATATGAAATATACAAAATAAAGTTTAAATATAATTTGTGTCTAGATTTCCTTCATATAAATTCTCTAATGCACAGGCATATTACTACATATAACATGGATAATAAGTTATGAGATGGCTTTCATTTTAATTCACAAAAATGTATAAAGCACAGGGACTCGTTAGAGTCCATAAAATGATAAAAGAGAAATGTAAGGCATTCAGATAGTTCAGCAATTCTCCTGTAAGGGGTAAAACTTGGGAGTTAACTTTTGAAGAGATAACAAATTTGTGAACCATACTCAGTGTACCTCAGAATTCCTGGAATTTGCCCTGAACAAAATTAAAATGTAATTAGGAAATGTTAAAAAAAAAAAAAGTAAATAAAAATAAAGTGCAATATAGGTAATGCAGATTTGTAGTTCTCTAGATGATACATTGGTTATAGTGCAAGGCCTGGAGACAGACTTCAGTTCCTGAGATGAAATCTGGCCTTGCATACTTGCTTGTATGACCCTGGACAAGTTGCTTAATTTCGTTTGTCTCAGTTTCCACATCTGAAAAATGAGTTGGAGAAGGAAATGGCAGACCATTCCAATATTTTTGTGAATTATGCCCCAAATTGGGGCAACAAATATTTGGACTTGACTGAAAATGATCAACCACCACCAACATCGATTTTTTGCAACATCTTGTTTACATTTGTCTTTGACAACTCAGATGGAGATTACCTGTTTCTTTTTCCATAGAGCATGTAAGCTTTGCCTTTCTAGTAGTTTACTGGACTGGGATGAATTGACTTATTCTCCTTTTTTTTCTCCAAGAAACATACTGAATCAACAAATCTCCAAAGATGTTGAGGTTGATCAGTAATCTCCATGATCCATCCTCTTGGGTCACAAGCAAGTATCTCCATCATTTCCATGTACTTCTGTTGCAAGGGTGCCTTTATTATTCTTCTGATTGGAATGGGAAGAGAAGTTCCTCCCCATTTTTTTATGAAAGATGCAAAAGGCCAAATTTGATTTCACAGTCACCAAGAAGTTGTCCCTGAAAACCCAGTCAGTAGATAACACTCATATTCCATGAGATGCCTTTTATTTGCCATAACAAGGAAATGTTGTATCATTTCATCAGTCTGATTGAGAGAGCTCCTCAAATTATTGTATTCTACACATATCTGTGAAGCTTCCTTCTTGAGGGGAAGAAAGAATTTAAGTCTTGCTATGCTATAAAAAAATGAAGTATTGACATCATCAACTTTATTTTCAAGATGGATGAAAATCTTTTGAACATCACTGATTGGTTCTCCCTTGTTTCTTTTTCTACCCTGGAGAAGAGATTCATAAAATCTGAACTTGTTTGGTATTTTGCAGTACATTAAAGTAGGTTCCAGGATCTTTGTTATTGTTGTTCTATCTTAAGATTTCATTGATGTTGAGAAATCTATGCAAATGTACAAGGTGTACTGCAATTTATAACCTTAGAGTTGTCTAGAACACTAATAGATCAGATTAAGAAACTTGCCCTAAGTCATTCAGCCAGCAAGTGTCTGAAGTAGCCTTTGAACCCCCCCAGGTCTTCCTAATTTA
>NC_067398.1:157273053-157363053 GCF_016432865.1 Antechinus flavipes
AATTTTAGGATAACATCTCTTTTCTATTATGAATTAGTATTTTCATGCAACAAGTTATACATCTCCATCCGTTTTAAATTATAGTATTAAGTTATAATGGATCTCCACAAAAGGTTAATGTTTATTACTCTTTTTTCCCCCTTAAGTTTTTACTTGTGACATCACTATATAAAAAACAGATTCTTGAGTCAGTTTCATGCTAGATTAAAGTTCCAACAGTGCATCAATAAATTCTGCA
Organism: Antechinus flavipes; assembly: GCF_016432865.1. Taxonomy (NCBI): domain Eukaryota; kingdom Metazoa; phylum Chordata; class Mammalia; order Dasyuromorphia; family Dasyuridae; genus Antechinus; species Antechinus flavipes. The sequence goes on from NC_067398.1 coordinate 157,273,292, forward strand.
TATTAAAATTTCATCTAAATTATGTTTATTTCAAGTAGTTGATTTATATAGCAAAACCTAAAATGAGTTGGTAGAAATATAATAAGGGAATATAGTCTAATGAGTAGAGTTTAGAATTGTCATTTTCTTTTCTTTACTAGTATAAGGACTAGATATTTATCCTTTCATTATCTTAGTAAAATAGTAATGATACTTGCTATTACCACTCTTTTAAAAATAAGAAGCAGTAGAGAATTAGTAATTTAGGACTGTAAAAATATTTGCAGATTTTTTGTTGAGGTGGGCTTTCATTTTCATTTCAGGAATTGATTTGTTTCTAAATACAAAAATGCAAAATTAATTTAATTTCCTTTTAAGTAATTTTAATTAGGAGAAAAGCTTTATCATTAACTAGACACTGTAGTAATACTTTGTTGCATTATTGGCAGTAGGTGTGATATTGTGATAACTTAGTTAAAACAAGTTATTTACAAGCACTCAGATTTTATATTTTATAAGATAGAGAAATCAGCTTTTGTATCAAGAAGATGTAATGAGATTTCTAAAATTTTTGCTTATATTAATGATTATAATTTTATTATGTTAAGAACTTTTTTTTATCAAAATGTAGGCTTTTTTTGGATTGTGAATTCAGGTTGAGAGTAAATTGTGACTACACATAATAGTGCATTCACAAGAGCTAATTATTTTATTTAGCATTTAGAACTTATATTATGGTAATTTTTCAATAATTTATTTGATAGTTTATATGTGTGAGGGTGTGTGTGTGTATATATATATATATATGCATATATATATATATAATGCACATATACAGACATAAAATAATGTGGTCTGTTTATTTTTTAAAATATGAAAAATTAAATTGAATACACTGTATGTTTTTTTAAAAAAGATCTTCAGTAGAATTTTAGATGTAATTTAAAGCTTAAATTAATCATTCTCTCCCTAATTCACATTCTATGTGTATTAATTGCAGAATACTTTTTTAAAAACTAGAGGACCAAAAGTGGTTATTTAATTGTTAAATTAGCACATTGAATTTTAAAGAAGTCTTCAAAAACCATCTTAAAGATTTTTTTACATATGAGGTTCAAGTTTTAACTCTGATATCACATCATAAATACAGATTTGAACTAAATTAAGCATTATGTATTAATTAACAACTCAAATTTAAATAGTGATTTATAGTTAGAAAATGTTTTGCATCCATTCGCTAGTGATTTGATCCTCCCAACAGTTCTGTGAAGTTGGTTGTAGCATACTTACCACTTAGTAGATGAGAAAACAGCTCAGCAAGTTGTTAAAATGACTTTTCTAAGATAATGGAGTTGTCTTCAAATATTTGAAGTTTATTGTATAGGAGAATTAATTAAATGTCTACTTGGCTTTAGAGTGTAGTATATTAGTATATGGAAGGATTGGGAATTAGCTATTAGGTCTTGTGATCCAAAGTCTTATTATTTTCACTATTATCATATTACCTATTATATTTAGAAAAGTCCTTGATAACTACTAATATCTTAAAAAATCATCAAGACTTTCTTTGAAGACCTCTACAAAGAAGAAACTACCACTTCCTGCAGCAACCTATTCTACTTTTGAAAAGTTCAAATTATTAGGACTGAATTCTGCCTCTGCAACTGCTATTCATTAAGGCATTCATTCTGTTCCAGGAACTGTGCCAAGTACTGGGGATACAAGAAAAGGCAAAAAACAAACAAAAAACTCAGCAGTTCCTACCCTCAAAGAGCTCACTTTTTAATGGGGAAGATATCATTCAGGACAAACATGTACATAAAATATGTACATATATATATACATACATATATATATATATACATACATATATATATATATATATATATATATATATATAGAGAGAGAGAGAGAGAGAGAGAGAGAGAGAGAGAGAGAGAGAGAGCATGAAAGAGAGAGAATGAAAGATAATCTGAAGAGAAAATACTGTCTGGAAGAGGGAATGATCTGGAATGTCTTTCCCTCTTCCAGGAGGTGTGGGATTTGAGCTGAGTTTTGAAGGAAGACAGGGAAATTAGAGATGGAGGGAGGACAGAATTTTAGATATAGAGTATAGTCATTGAAAAGATAATTAGGAGATGGAGTGTCCTCTTTGAGTACTTGCTGTTGCAAGGAAGGCCATTGTCACCAGACTGAATCAGTTGCAGAAGGGATTATGGTGAAAAAAAGACTGGAAAGGTTGAAAGGGGGCAGGGGGCAGGTTGTTGAGGGATTTAAAAGCCATACAAAGGATTTTATATTTAATCCTGAAGGCACTAGGGAATCTCTGGAGTTAATTGAGTAAAATGACCTGTTTCATGACCATTTTAGGATTATAATTTGACTACTAAGAGAGGATGGACTGAAATAGGGAGAAATTTGAGAGAAGGAGACTAACCAGGAAACTATTGCAGTGGTCCAGATATGAAATTTTGAGAGCTTATATCAATCTAATGGTCATATGAGTAGAGATTCACATTTAAATTGGAGTTGTACAGCGTTGTCAGCCTTATGAAAACTCTTCCTGAGTCATTGAAGTCCAGTGGAAAGACAGAAGTCAGAACAGCTAGTTAGATGCGCATGGTTGGTGGCCTTGATATCTTCAGGATCTGACCAAACTCTTGAGTGCTCCATAGAACTTGCTTTGGTCACCTTATTGGTTATTGGAACTAATTGTTCTTAACCACCATTCTATGGGGGAAGTCTTCACATGGTTGAGAGGTAGTCTTCTCCATACCCTCAGCCTGATTTAGCCTATCTGCTGAGACAGGATATATATAGAATATGTGGAAGCTCTTTTTGAAAGGAGAAACAGAAACTAATAGGGAAAAGCCTCTTTAAAGAGGAGGTGGGATTTGAGTTGAATTTGGAAATGAGGAAAATAAGTGAGATGGAGAGGTGAATGCTCCAGGCATTCCAGTTATCAGGACAGCTATAAAAAACAGAGGGAGTTAGGAAATGGGGTGTTATGTATAAAGAACATCAAGGTTAATGTAGTTGGAATGCAGTCTTAGGAAAGGCAAGAAATAAAGTATGTTAAAAGTTTATCTTGTTCTGGTACTTCAGACTACTCTTTCTCTTTAGTTACTATAGTAGATTTTTTAAGTAGCCAGTGTAAAGGAGTAGTAACAGGAAGTTAGTTTGCTAACTGGGGATTTCCAGGGAACCTGGAAATTATAATCAGATCATTCCAAAGATATCAAAGGAGTACAATTTACACAAAATTCATATCCTATTAATAATGTGCTGAATTAGGAAAAGCTGTCTAGATGATGCTTGTTAAGATTCTGGTCCTGTGATACGTGAATCTCTGACAAATTCTAGGTCAACATTACATCAAAAAGGTGCTGATACCATTGGGATGAGATAACTTCAAGATGATTCAGATATGTTAATGAACTAACCCCAAGGTAGCATAAATAGGAGTTAGTCTATTTTCCCCCTCCAAAAAAGAAAAAAAAAAAAAAAACTAAGAATGAGACCTCAGATACTCTTTCTCCAGCAAGTCATGTTGCTGAATTCTCCCAACTCCAATCTATGATTATGTGATTGATCCTTTCTTTCTGCCTCTCCCACCTTCAATTCTCTCCCCTAACACTGCCTATCTCATCCCATCATCTTTTCTCATACTACCATATGCTTCTGTATCCCATTTGTTGCTTGTCTTTATACCTAATTAAAGTGTGTCTGTAGCTGCTTCCTGCTGCCAGTCGTGAGCTTTTCCAGTAAATACCCAAAGGACTGGGAGTGCTTGCTGCTATTTCATAATTTCATAAATTATCAATTCACAGAGTACAAAGAGACTGGAAAGACAGGCCAGGGTCATGTTATATGGAGTGTTAAATGCCAAAAGTTTTGATCCTAGAAGGTAATGAGAGCTACCGGAATTCAATGAACAGGGCAGACTTTATCAGACCTGGTTAGGAAAATCACTTTGGCAAGTGAGTGGAGTATGGATTATAGTAGGAAGAGATTTGAGACAAACTAACTCAGAAGATTATTGCAATAGTTGAAGCAAAAAGTAATGAAAGTTTAGAATTGTCTGTGTTTAAATGAAGATATGTGATTTAAAGGAAGATGTGAATAGGGAGAGAAAACAGACTTTGGCAATGAATTCAATATATGGGGTAAGCAAAAACAGATTAATAAAAAGGTTGTGGGCCTATGTCTGTTGAGTTGTCTATGGGACCTTGTTTGAGATGATGACTAAGGTAGCTGGAGATGTTAAGATTGAAATTGAGCATAGAAGTTAGAGGTAGATACATAACTTTGAGAATTATATGCACAAAAATGATAATATAGAGTCTATGGAAGTTGATGAGATCAATAAATGAGATAGGATAGTGAAAAGAGAAGGCTCAGAACAAAGTCTTGGGAAACCCAGTATTAGAAGCTATGATTTGAGTGAAGAATTAACAAAGAACACTGAAAAGCAACAGTCTGACAGAAGAAAACTAGGAAAAGGAAGAGAGATGTCGGACAAGTAGCTAGCAGGAATGGTAGGATCTTTTTTTTTTTTTTAATAACTTTTTATTGACAGAACCCATGCCAGGGTAATTTTTTACAACATTAGCCCTTGCACTCACTTCTGTTCCAATTTTTCCCCTCCCTCCCTCCACCCCCTCCCCGAGATGGCAAGCAGTTCTTTACATGTTAAATAAGTTACAGTATATCCTAGATACAATATATGTATGCAGAACCGAACAGTTCTCTTGTTGCACAGGGAGAATTAGATTCAGAAGGTATAAATAACCTGGGAAGAAAAACAAAAATGCAAACAGTTTATATTCATTTCCCCAGTGTTCTTTCTTTGGGTGTAGCTGCTTCTGTCCATCCTTGATCAATTGAAACTGAATTAGATCTCTTTATCGAAGAGATCCACTTCCATCAGAATACATCCTCAAACAGTATCGTTGTTGAGGTACATAATAATCTCCTGGTTCTGCTCATTTCACTTAGCACATCAGTTCATGTAAGTCTCGCCAGTCCTCTCTTTTTTCATCCTGCGGGTCATTTCTTACAGAACAATAATATTCCATAACATCCATCTACCACAATTTACTCAACCATTCTCCAATTGATGGGCATCCATTCATTTTCCAGCTTCTAACCACTACAACCAAGGCTGCCCACAAACATTTTGGCACATACAGGTCCCTTTCCTTCTTTAGTATCTCTTTGGGGTCTAGTAGAAACACTGCTGGATCAAAGGATATGCACAGTTTGATAACTTTTTGAGCATAGTTCCAAATTGCTTTCCAGAATGGCTGGAATTGGAATTCCACCAACAATGTATCAGTGTCCCTGTTTTCCCACATCCCCTCCAACATTCCGCATTATCTTTCCCTGTCATTCTAGCCAATCTGACCAGGTGTGTAGTGGTATCTCAGAGTTGTCTTAATTTGAATTTCTCTGATTAATAATGATTTGGAGCATATTTTCATATGGCTATAACTAGTTTTAATTTCTTTGAGAATTGTCTGTTCATATCCTTTGACGATTTATCAATTGGAGAATGGCTTGATTTCTTATAAATTAGAGTCAATTCTCTATATATTTTGGAAATGAGACCTTTATCAGAACCTTTAACTTGTAAAAATGTTTTCCCAGTTTATTGTTTCCCTTCTAATCTTGTCTGCATTTGTTTTGTTTGTACAAAAACTTTTCAATTTGATATAATCAAAAATTTCTATTTTGTGGTCAATAGTGATCTCTAGTTCTTCTTTGGTCATAAATTCCTCCCTCTTCCACAGGTCTAAGAGGTAAACTATCCTATGTTCTTCCAATTTATTTATAATCTCATACTTTATGCCTAGATCATGAACCCATTTTGACCTTGTCTTGGTGTACGGTGTTAAGTGTGGGTCAATGCTTAATTTCTACCATACTAATTTCCAATTTTCCCAGCAATTTTTGTCAAATAATGCATTCTTATCCCAAAAACTGGGGTCTTTGGGTTTGTCAAACACTAAATTATTAAAGTTATTGGCTGTTTTGTCCTTTGAACCAAACCTAAGGAATGGTAGGATCTTAAGAGAATTATTTTTATTTTTTTAAGGATGGACAGTATCTGTGTGTAATAGAGAAGGAGGCAGCAGATAGATAGAGGATGGGGGGTGGGGCAATAGATCAGTGATACTGAGGGTGATTGCTTGGAAAAGTTGATTTTCTAAAACATGTACAGTCATGTTAAACATATTTCCACATCAGTCATATTGCAAAAGAAGACTTAAAACAGAAGGGAAAATCAGGAGAAAGAAAGAGGAGAACCACAACAAAAGGAAAAATATATATACTTCACTCTGCATTCAGATTGTTTCTCTGGATGTGGTCAGCATTATCCATCACAAATCCTTTTGAATTGTCTTGGATCATTGCATTGCTGGGAAGAGTTAAGTGTGTCACATAGTTGATCATTAAACAGTGTTACTGCTACTGTGTGAATTTTTCTCCTACATCTCCTCACTTCGTTGAACATCAGTTTGTGTGAGTCTCCAGGTTTTTCAGAAATATGCCTGCTCATCCTTTCTTATAGAACAATAGTATTCCATTACATTTATAATACCACAAGTTATTCAGCCATTCCCCAATTAATGGGAATGTCTAATTCTTTGTGATCAAAAAAAGATTGCTATGTATATTTTCATACATATGAGTCTTTTCCCCTTTTTTATGATTTCTTTGAGATGCAAACTTATTAGTGATATTGCTGGATCAAAGGTATGCTCATTTTTATAGCTCTTTAGGCATAGTTCTAAATTGTTTTCCAGAATGGTTGCATCAGTTCACAACTACCATATGCTTTAGTGTTTCAATTTTCTCACATCTTCTCCAATGTTTACCTTTTTTCTTTTTCTGTCATCTTAGCATAGATGTGAGGTGGTACCTCAGAGTTGTTTTAATTTGCATTTCTCTAAAAGTAACTTAGAACATTTTTTCATATGACTTAATGTGAAAATTCCCTGTTCATATCCTTTAAGCAGTTATCAATTCATCCAGTCATTCCTTGATAGTATCTGAGGAGGAGGAGCCATTACCATCACTTCTAGGTAGCTCTTTATGATTTATTTATTTAACATCCACTTAATAAGTAAATGCCTGTTAGGAGCAAAACATTGTTCATAAACTTGTGTCATTGCAGGAGGGAGGCATCCTTGGATGAAATATAGAAAGCTGACTCATTTCTAAAATAAATAGAAAATTGACTCATAAGAATACAAGCCATTCCCCAATTGATAAATGGTCAAAGGATATAAACAGACAAATTTCAGGTGAAAAAATTAAAGCCATTTCTAGTCATGTGAAAAAATGCTCTCTAAATCACTATTGATTAGAGAAATGCAAGTTAAGACAATTCTGAGGCATCACTTAACATATTAGTCAGATTAACTAATATGACAAGAAAAGATAATGATAAATGTTGGAGGGAATGTGGGAACACTGGGACAACTAATGCATTTTTAGGGGAGTTGTGAAATGATCCAACCAAACTGTGCATGCCTTTTGATCCAACAGTGTCTCTACTGTGGGTCTACATATTCCCAAGGGAATCATAAAAAGGGGGGGAGGACCCATATGTGCAAGCATGTTTGCAGCATCCCTTTTTGTTGTGGACAAGGAACTGGAAATTGAGTTGGATACCCATTAATTGGGAAGTGACTGAATAAGTTAATGACATATGAGTGTAATGGAATATTATTGTTCTTTAAGAAATGATGAGCAGGAGGCTGATTTCAGAAAAGTGTGGAAAGACTTAACATGAACCTGATACTGAGTGAAGTGAGGAAAACCTAGAGAATCTTGTACATAGTAAAAAAAATTATGGGATGATCATAGAAGAACTTAGTTCTTCTCAACAATATGGTGATCAAGGGTAATTCCAATAGACTTGAAATGGGAAATACCATCCACATCCAGAGAAAGAACTGTGAAGACTATTTATGGATCAAAACATTATATTTTCACCTTTTTTGGTTGATGTTTGCTTGTCTGTTTTTTTCTTATGGTTTTTTTTTTTCCCCTTTTGGTCTGATTTTTCTTCTACAACATGAAAAATATAGAAATATGTTTAAAAGAATTGAACATATTTAACCTATATCAGATTACTTGCTGTCTTGAGGAGGGTAAAGTGGTAAGGAAGGAAGGGAGAAAAATTGAAACACAAAGTTTTACACAAATGAATGTTGATTATACACAGCAACAAGATTATACAATGATTAACTCTGATAGATATGGCTCTCTTCAACAATGAGATGATTCAAACCAGTTCCAATTGTTCAGTAAAGAAGAGAATCAGCTATACCCAGAGAGAGAACTATGGTAAATGAGTGTGGACCACAACATAGCATACCCACTCTTTCTGTTATTGTTTGCTTGCATTTTTGTTTTCTTCTAAGGTTTTTTTCTTTCTTTCTAGATCCAATTTTCCTTATGCAGCAAGATAACTGTATAAATACATGTACATATATTGGATTTAACATATACTTTAACATATTTAACATGTATTGGATTAACGACCATCTAGGGAGGGAGTGGGGGAAAAGAGGGGAAAAGTTGGAACAGAAGGTTTTGCAAGAGTCAATGTTGAAAAATTACCCATACAGACGTTTTGTAAATAAAAAGCTATAATAATAAAAAAATTAAAAATGAATGTTGAAAACTATACATGTATTTGGAAAAATAAAATACTTTTTTTTAAAAGAAAAGATTAAAAGAAAAAAAAAAGCTGACCTTAGAGTCATGAAGACCTGGGTTCAAATTTCAACTTTTGATGCATCCTGGATGTCACGGCACTGGGTGGTCTCAGATACCTTCCTATGACTAAAAATTGTAAAGGTGTAAAAGTGTTCACTTTAACTGTTATAGGGAATTCCTCACCAGAACTTCCCTGTGCTCAACAGGAAAAAAATGCCAGCATCTAAACTGAAGGTAAAGAACCTCTAGATCTCAATTTCGAGCACCAAGAGATGATGGTTTTCTAAGTATCCTATTTATACCAACTGTTGTGAAAAATAACAACATAACTTAAAAAAAATACAACAAAACAGCTCTAAAAATTTTTAGTGATCATATCCTCATAAAAATTAGAAGATAGAGCTGTTTATTATTCTACAGAGTTTATGTGTTTTTGTGTGAGAGGTCTTAATTTACTATCTGTAGGTATTGATAAACTCAATTTATATTAAGTGAACTGTTCTGCAGCCCTTTGTGGAAAGCAATTTTTACATAATACAGATTTTCCCCTTGACATGGGAAAAGAAGGAAGGCAGGAGGAAGGAGTATCAGGGACAGATAAAAAGGAGCAGGAGGAGGAGGAACATACAGGGACTTAGCTATGGAGGAACCTATTTAAAACTTAAAGGAAGAACACTGGTAGAGAGCCAGACATGTGGACATGAACACAGATGGGGAAAAGGGTATATATGTGTGACACATAAGGATCAGCGATAGACACTGCATTGCCTAAGCATGGACAGAGATCTCAAGCCAAACCCCTATCTTTTTGTTTATGCATCTGTTCCACTACTTTCACTTGAAGGAATTTTTTTAGGGTGGTTTGTTTTTTGACTTGATGATAATAACTTGGAAAGGAAAAAGAAAGAGTGAAATTTTGTACAATCTGATGTTTAATATAGTAAAAAAAATTAATTTGCAGCGAGCAATTTCTTCTTATAAATAAATACAACAATGAAAGTGTTTTTCTAAGTTTTTTAAAACAACTTGGTTTTTATTCATGTAGGTTAAATATATAAACATACACATTTTAATTATATTTTAATTATGTTTGTTTTTTCTTATAAGCTTGTAAGTCATTGCTGTTCATCAACACCTGAGTTTAGATTATTATTATTTTTACAGTTTAGAAAATTTGGAATTATGTAAAAAAAAAAAAACTTAATAAACTGCATTCCTTTTTACTCGACAATGGCATTAATAGATCTGTACCCCAAAGAAAGATGGAAAGTACCCATATATACAGAAGTATAGCAGCTCTTTAGAATAGTGGCAAAGAATTGAAAAGTGAAGGAATGTCCAAGTTGTGAATATTTTGTGGCATTTGATTGTGATATGGAATGCTGTTGTGCTATAAAGAATAATGAAAGGGCTGTTTTCAGAAAAATCTAACAAAAAATTGTATGAAGTAAATCCAAGTAAAGTAAGCAGAATCAAGAGAACAATTTGTACAGAAAAACAACATTGTAAAATTAACGTTGAAAGACCTGAAAGATCTGATCAACACACCATAATACAAATGGACTCATGATAAAACATGCTACTTACCTCCATCTATATTGAGAACTAATGGACCTAGATTTCAGATTGAAGCATAAATTTTTGTCTTATTGTCTTTTTAAAATTTAAAATTAAAAAAAAACACATTTTTAAAAATTCAATGTGTAAGGATTTAATTTGCACAACTATACTTATTTGTAATGGGTATTCCCAGTAGTTGGAGAGGGGAGAAAGGAAGGGAAATCATTCAGAACCGAAAATACAATTGAATTTTTAAAACATCGTCAATATAAATACAATTATTTTCTTTCTTTTAAGTTTTCTTTTATTCCAATCATGCAACTTTTTTGATCATTTATTATGCTTCACATATGCAGAGTCATGTAAGAAATACACTTTCTAAATCCTGAGTCATTTTTTACTATTAAAGTGGACCTTGGAGTACAAATGTTTGATAAAATTTTAATGACAAAGGGACTTTGAATACTCAACTAATTAAATTTTCTTAATTACCTTTAGAATAATGGTTTCTCAACATTCCTCTTCCAGAGATTCTTAAAAACTAAAACATTTATTTAAATGACTATTTTGGTTTTTCTTCTACCTAAGGTAACCTAAAATCAGTCAATAAAATTTTGGAAGTTTTACCTTACCCCACAATAATTAGCAAAAGGGACAAAAGGGATTTGTGAATGATCAAATATTGGAAGAATTGTGGAAAATTAGGTACATTAATGCTTTGTTGGCAAAACTGAATTGGTGGTTGGTAGTTGTTTGTGTTTTTCATTCTGGAAGAGAATCATGACATCAGGTGATGCCATGATATTCAAATAAGTTGATCTAAGTGAGAGAGAGCTGTGAATTTAGTACAACTGTTTTAGAAAACAATGTGGAATTACACTAATTAAAAGTGAATAAGATGACAATCTCCTTTGACATTGATTTCACTGCAAAGCAGCAAAGTCCATAAAAATCTATTTCATAAGGTCTTTTTGACTCAAGCATTCTAAAATGTTTTAGAATCCTTGCATAGTACAGTCTTAGTAGACATGGAGAAACAACTATGTGTCCCATTCTTTATCTTCATTGATCAAAGTATTATAGAACACACATATATTTAATGCCTATTTCTGAAAACCTATCTACTATCACTTTCCCACTTCCATCTCTTTGTTCCTGCTACTCTTTATATATCAAATGCCTTCCTTCCATCTCTTTCCTTTTTTCCATTCCTTCTCCTCCTCTAAAGACTCATATCACCTTCTTCATGAATAAATCCTTCCCTTTTAGGATTTGAATAGCATTTTATTTGCTAATATTTTGTTTTACATATATAGAAAGAAATCTCAGTATATGTAGAGATACATGTATGTATCTTGTAAATTTTATCTGTGTCTTATTTCTAAATTAATAAAAGATATGCAGTATTTTACTTATAGTGGCAAGATCTGCTTTGTGTATAATAAGTACTTAAAAAGTAATGTCTGTATATTTAAAAGTTTTTAAGTTTTGCAGAATGTTTTAGATTTATTGACTAAATGAACCACCATATAAAGCAGCGGGTCCTCAAACTTTTTAAATAGGGGGCCAGTTCACTGTCTCTCAGCCTGTTGGAGGGCCAGACTATAGTAAAAACAAAAACTATGAACAAATTCCTATGCACGCTGCTGCATATATCTTATTTTGAAGTGAAGAAACAAAACAGGAACAAATACAATATTTAAAATGAAGTAAAGTTAAATCAACAAACTTACCAGTATTTCAGTGGGAAGGGAACTATGGCCTGCTTTTGGCTAATGAGATGGTCAATGTCTGGTTTCCATATTTGTCATTGCTAGTCATAACAAGTGATGCAATTGTGTATCTGTTAGTCTTGATCTGGTTGGAGATTTTAAATGTTTCATTCTAGAAAAAGTGTTCACAGACATAAGTGCTACCAAAGATGGTTGCCATTTTGAGTGCATGGTTTCTGAGATGAGGATATGTCTCAGAGGGGGAGAGCTGCATAGAAATATGAAGGCTGCTTGACTTGAATGCGTCTTTCAGAGTGTCACAATTCTGCAGTTCAGCCAGTTCCATTTGGGTAAATTGTATCCACATTTTCAATGTCAATAGAAAATGGGTTACAGAAAAGCTGTATGTCCTGTTCATGAAGATGAAGCTCTTTAAATCTAAATTGGAACTCCTTTTGCAATTTTTCCAGTGAATTCACACATGTTTTGTTTGGGAATGCAATCAGCGGATTTTCCGCTAACAGATTTTGAGTTGTGGGGAGATGGCAGAAGTTTTCCTCCTTCACTTGTTTGATGAGGAGGCCTAATTTTACTTCAAATGCGTTGACATGTGATTGCATATCACAGATGAGTTTCCCCTTTCCTTGAAGTTGCATATTGAAATTGTTGAGTAGCTCCTTTACATCTGTCAGAAAGGCAAGGTGCCATTTCCATTCTGCATCATTGAGCTCTGGCACTTCTTTGTTTTTTGAAAGCAGAAAAATTGTAATCGTGGAAGTAAATCATAGAAACGGTTCAAAACTCTCCCTCGACTCAGCCAATAGACTTCTGTGTGATATAGAACATTTTCATACTCAACATTTAGCTCAGACAGAAATTCCTGAAATTGTCTGTGATTTCATGCATTAGCTCTAATGAAGTTAACAGAAGATACCACAATTTTCAGAGTCCCACTTCAGTGATTTACTACACAGTGCTTGTTGGTGGATGAGGCAGTGCATGGCTATTGGATGAGAATGGTTGTTTGTCCATCTCTCTTGGTTAATGAGAGCAATCACTCCTTTCTTTGACCCCACCATGCTAGGAGCACCATCAGTTGTCACACTGGCTAGTTTAGCCCAGTCCAGCTACAAACCATTTATAGTTTGGCAAACCTTTTCATAGATATCCTCTCCTGTAGTTGTTCCTTTGATGCTTTGCAGTGCAGCAAGCTCTTCTATGACTTCAAAATAATCATTCATCCCACGAATAAAAAGTAGAAGTTGTGCAGAATCATGAACATCATTGCTCTTGTCGAGTGCCAAGGAAAAATATGAAATATTTTTTATGGAGTTTTGCAAATGCTGATGCAGATTGTTTCCCATTTCTTCAATCCTCTGTGTAATTGTAGGTCCTGAAAGACTCACTGGACTAAATAAATCAGCCTTCTCTGGACACATCTCTTTGGCAACAGAAAGAAGGCATTCTTTAACAAATTCTGCCTCCACGAATGGTCTTGCCAGTGCATGCTATTAGCTTGGCAACTTGAAAATTTGCTTACAGTGATGAAATATTTATCTTCTTCGGCTTCACAAAAGTATTTTGCTGAGTTGTCAATGTATTTTTCAGTTTTAATATTTTATCTTTTCTCACTTCTCCAACCAATCATATTTATTTTTATGTTGAGTTTCATAATGTCCATGCAAATTATATTCTTTGAACATAGACACTATATTCTGGCATATCAGACATATACAGCTCTTTCCTTGTACTGCATGAAAAAGTAATCATAAGTCCACTGTTCTTTGAATATCCTACACGCTGAGTCAATTTTTCTTTTTCTTGACATCATTATTTCTTAGAGACTCCAAATTGCTATTAATAAAATACCAACATATATATATATATACATACACATATATACATATATATACACACACACACATAGAGCACTACAAAAACAATTATATACCAGCAATAACTTTGCCACACAGAGACATACAGACTGCAATGCCCAACTTCCTCCAAGCTGCCTCTGCCACTGTGATGCCTCTGTTTCCTGCATTCTCTCTCCTGCTCTTTGTGCTCCCACTTACGGCCTGCACTGCTGCAGTGAATTACCCCTGCAGTGGCCGTGACATGCACAACATGCACTGTATATCCCCTGGGCCTGTCTGTTGTGGTGGCTACCATTACTGTACAAGGCCGCGGGCCGTCAGTTCTCCATCTTCTGCAGCTCTCTCCTTTCCCCACACCACACACCCCGGCCTGGGAACTCACTTCACCTTGGTATCACCTCACACTCTGTCTCCGCTGCCTCAGCCCAGTGCCAGAAGTATGCATTGCTAACGTGAGTTTAGGTCTAACGTCACTTCTGGTCTGATTTTGCCATAACCCAGTGAGCCGCATAAACATCTTCAGCGGTCTGGCCCGCAGGCCGTAATTTGAGGACCCCTGATATAAAGATTTCAGTTCTTTGCAGACTTTTCTTCTGTCATATATTCATATGTCTACAAACCTTTGCCCCAGTCCTTGAAACTGCTCTTTACATTTGAGCAGGCAGGTTTCACAAAACCTGGTAAGATGATTTGATGCTAAGTGATGTGAGCAGAACCAGGAGAACATTGTGTGATGATCAACTATGACATACTTAGATCTTTTCAACAATACAATGCTCCAAGACAGTCCATATAGATTTGTGATGGAAAATGCCATCCACATCCAAAAAAAGAACTCTGCAGTATTATTTTCAATTTTTTTTTCTTTCTTGTATTTTTTCCCTTTTGTTCTAATTTTTCTTTCAATTAGGCATTGACCAACACCTAATACCCTATACCAAGATAAGGTCAAAATGGGTTTGTGATTTTGAAATAAGGAGTGAATGATATAAGCAAATTAGGAGAACAAGGGATAGTCTACTCAGATCTGTGGAAAAGAGGAAAATCATGGCCAAAGAAAACTAGAGAACATTATGAAATGCAAAATGGATAATTGTGATTATATTAAACTTAAAAGGTTTTGTTTACAACCTTTGGGTTTGTACAAAAAAAAAAAAATGCAGAAAGGAGGCAGAAAACGGGGGGAGGGAGAATTTTACATCCAAGGATTCTGATAGAGGCCTCATTTCTAAAATATATAGAGAACTGACTCAAATTTAAAAGAATACAAGCCATTCTTCAATTGGCAAATGGTCAAAGGATATGAACAATTAATTTTCAGATAAAATTAATATCATTTCTAGTCATGAAAAATCTTCTAAATCACTATTGATTAGAGAAATGCAAATTTTCTTCTTTCCTCCATTATTTTCTTTCTAAAATAGGGTAAAGGGAAACTTCATGTGTAAATAAGTTATCCAGAAAATTTATTTCTGAAAAAAATGTAAGAAATTGGGTAGCTTGAAGATGTTTTGGAATTATTGTGTGAAGTTGAGCTGTTGTACATGTTTGGAAAAGTAGAGAGAGAGAGAAAGAGAATGGAATATAATTTTTTGTTTGCTTATAATAATATCTAGCATTTATATATATATTTATATGTAGCATTTTAAGTTTTGCAAAGCACTTTACATGTTTTCTTATTTGACCATTGCAACTTTGTGTGATAATGCTGTTATTATCCCCATTTTACAGATGGGAAACTAAATCTAAAATTGATTTGTCTCAAGTCACACAGCTAATAAGTAGGAGGCAGGATGTGAATTTAGATTTTCACCCCTCCAAATCCAGCATTTTATCCACTGTTCTGTTTCAATAATTTATCAGAAAAGAAGAGGTTTGAAGAATGGAACCTAAACCACATATGGAATCTTCCATGTATGGAAGGAGGAAGGGAGATAATAACTTTTGAAACATGATGAAAGGATGAAATTTTACAGTGATTGGGAAGTGGAGAAAGTTTAAAATTATTTATGTGGAGAATATGCTATTCAAATACTTCTTGTTCCATAGAGTAACAACTTTTATGGCAGTTAATTTATAGAATTCATTTGTCAATTAATCACATATCATTAAAAATTATACATGTTTTAGATTTTGAAGCAATTTATATGTAATATTATTTAATATCTTTTATCATTTTTAAACTTTTAAATATATTTCTGATCTGACCAACTAGAATCATTAAGCTCTTTGAGATTAGAGAATATGTCTGATAGTTGATATCTTTTGTCTTGTCAATTCCCACTCTCATAGTGAAGCTTTTATTGTAATAAATATATGCACATAGTGCACACACGAGTAAAATTACCTGATGGAGAAACTTTGTAGCTATCAATAATATATGAAATATTCTGTCCTCGTATTTTCTTTCTCTGCCATAAGGGAAAGTACAGCCCCTGCTCCCCCCTTTTTTTCATATTACTCAGAATTCTACTACTTGTCAGGTTTTTTGTTTTTTTCCCATCACATTACCATAGTCATTGTGTATTCTCACAATTCTGTGTATTGGACTAACGGCCATTAGGTTATAGGATACAACAACTCAATTTTTCAAAGGAGGAATTTGCTCTCAGAAGGGTAAAGTAAATTTGCTTACAGTTACACAGAGAGTGATAGACGTAGCAGTTCCAAATTCTCTTCCTTCTCTTTGCTTTTTTTTTTTTTTTAAATCAGGAATGGTTTTTTTTTTTTTTTTGTTAAAAGCTTTTTTCTATATCTATTGAAATAACTATATGATTTTATTGCTTTTTAATATAGTTAGATATTATGGTTTTCCTAATATTGAACCAGCTCTGCATTCTTGGTATAAATTCAAACTGGTCATAATATATAATCTTTGGTTTATATTGTAAATCTCTTTGCTAATATTTTATTTAAATTTTTGTATCAGTATTCATTAAGGAAATTAGTTTTATATTTTTCTTTGTTTTGTTTCCCCTTATTTAAATATCAAAATTATATGTGTGTCATGGAAGGAATTTTTTTTCAAACAATTTATGAGATTTGGGGATTAAGGTTTTTTTTTCAGTGGTCGCTAGAATTCACATGTAAAATCTTCTGGTCCTGTATTTTGTTTTTTCTTCTTCCTTTGGGTAGTTTGTTTATGTATGACTTGTTTATTTTCTTTTATAAAATAAGGTTATATAAGTATTCTGTTTCCAGTTCTATTAATCTGTCCAGTTTATATTTTTGGTTCATAATCATCCTTTTAGAATGTCAGTTTTATTGGCCAAAATTGTTCCTAACAATTGTTTTTATTTCATTTTCATTGATGGTGCATTCACCTCTTTCTTTCATTTTTATATTAGTAATTTGATTTTCTTTTTAAAAAATCAAATTGGTTTATTTGTGTGTGTTAAAACAGCTTAGTTTAATTTATTAATCCATTGCTTTTTCTCTTAAAAAATATTTCACCAAAAAAAAAGTTTTTATCTTCATTAATCTCCTGTGAGTTTCAAGATTTCCATTTTGATATTTAATTAAGGATTTTTAATTAGCCAGTTTTCTAAAGTTTTTTGGTTGTTGTTGCTGCATGCCAATTTTTTAAACTTCCTTCTTGTATAACTAATGTAAGTGTTTAAAGATATAAATATTCTCCTGTGTGGAATAGAAAGATAAGGTGAAGAACTTACAGGAATGTATGGATTCTTTTTCTACATTTTTTCATTATTTCTGTGTTTCCCCTAAGACCTGAATATGTACAGGCCCATATTTACTTGAGCCTTGGCCAGCTGTAAACATATTTACTTAACCTGAGCTGATGACATTTATCAGTATTTGACATTTATCGATATTTAGTCTATTAGCTTGACTACTATCTGCTTGATTAAGCCTGAAGGCCTGATTTTCTGTTTCCTAGAAATCAGGTGATTTCAGGGAAACAGAAACCTTCCATTCCAATCTCTCCGAATAGCAACAACCAATTAGATGCCTCCCCCTCCCCTTCTCAATCCTCTTACTTGTGATATAATCTCTTGTATAAAAGATGAGTATCTTTACTACTCTTTAGCCCTCCTACCAAGAGCTTTCTCTTTTCTTATTTTGTGATGGGATGGCTCATCCTCCAGAGGTTTTAATAAACAATTTTTCTGCTTTCTACTGAGTGATCTCTGAGTAATTATTTTGGGTAAGGGTCTTCTACATCCCTCACACTCCCAAATATTACTTTGGCTGCATCCACAATTTAATTTTTATATATGCTTCAAAGGCCCTTTGTTGAATATAATTTGTATTGCATTATGATTAGAAAAAGATGCATTTAGTAATTCTGCTTTTCTATATTTGTTTGTGAAGATTTTATAGATATATTCCCATTTAATATTCTTTAGAGGTCTAACTTTTTAAAAATTTTGTCAACTCTCTCTCCCCCCTTTTAAGTTTTTTTCTTTTATTTTATATCACGTTTGTCTAGATCTTGAGAAGAGCTAAACTGAGATCTTTCATTTTCATAGTATTTCCTCCTGTATTTGATTTTTTCCTTTAAGAATTGGATGTTGTGCTGTTTGGCTCATATTTGTTTAATATTGCTGTCATTTTGTTGTCTTTGGCTTGGTTAGATTTTTCTAAGTCAGTATGGAACACATGTATTTCTCTTAATTCAACTAAGCTTTTCTTTAAATATTTAATTTTATGCTATAAGGTACACATAATTATTAAATATTTCTGTTGATTCATTAACATTAAACATAATATCATTTCCCTGCTTTTCTCATATGTCTATAGACTGTGACTTCATTTGAAATTATAATTGCTACAGCAGATTTTTTTAGTTTGTCTAAATGTAATAGATTTTACTATATCTTCTTATTCATGTTAATCTATTTTTAAAGTATGTTTCTTATAAATAATAAGTTGTAAAAATTCAAGTCCATTCTGCTCTTCTTTTTTGTTTTTTGACCAAGTTCTTCCCATTCATATTCACAATTACGATTGTTGATTTTCTATTTCCCCTATTCCACTTGTAATTTTTCTTTTCTTTATTCCAATCCCACCTTATTGCAAAGACAATGATAATAAGGACATTTTATCTATGCTTTTTGTTATGGGAGCCACTTGCTAGTAGTTGCTGGGGATCTAATTCTGACCAGCAGATTGGATCCCTTCATGTGTGAGGATGATAACAATATAAGGAGACTAAGAGGTATTTGCATTCTCTGACCTCTTTCCTCTTCCCTCTTGCCTCCATTTATTTCATTCCCAATCCACAAGCAACATCTCCATTAGTAAAAGCTGCTTTGCAACACCTTCAAGTGTGTTATGATTCACAGCTGTGGGAGCTTTTGGAGAATTGACCTGCCCTCTTTACACTACGGCATGGTCCTTAAAAGCTTGTGATTTTTTTTTTTAATTGAACATTTTGTTTTCTCTCTGTTGCAACTCTTTTCTATGTCTCTAATCCCATATTTTTGAATTCTTTCATTTTAATTTTTCTTTTACATTTTTTCATTGCATTCATAATTTACTATTCCCTTACCTATCTTGCTTTACTCTTAGACCCTTTTTTGCTGAGGCAATTGAGGTTAAGTAACTTGCCCAAGGGTCACACTACTAGGAAGTGTTAAGTGTCTTGAGTATAGATTTGAACTAGGGTCCTCCCGACTTCAGGGCTGGTATTCTAGCCACTCCACCATCTAGCTGCCCCTTCTTCAACCCTTTTTTTTTTTTTTTTAACCTCTATTTCCTTTTTGAATTTAATTTTTTTTTTTTTGGCAGTATCTGTGTCCTTTTAATATGTTCAGATTTTCTTTATCTGATTCAAATGAAGATATAATTTATTAGATGCCTCTTCTCTCCAGTCCTTCCTCTGTGGGTTATATATGTTATCTTTTGCACTCTTATGTAATAGTGATTTACTTACCCTTCTTCCTTAAGTTAGTTCCCTGCTCCTTTTATCTTTGACTTCTCATAAGACCAGTAGACAAAATCACCCACAGACCCTATGTCATTTTCACTTTTAAGACCTTTAATGATATTAGAGGTCTGAGAAGACATTTGTTTTATATTTTCCAATTACATGAAAACAGAAGATTACCCACCATATTCCATTTTTATTAAACATATATGGATATCTTTCTAGGTTTCTCTTGGTGCCATTTCCCTTTCAGATTGTTTATTTAGGTTTTGTTATTGTGGTTCTCCCTCTCCCTCCCATCCTCCCAAATTAGGAATGTTTAGTAGTTCTCTTTCACTAAAGGTTCATTTTCTTCCCTGTAAAATTTTACTTAGTTTTTTCCAAATAGGTAATAGTAATCTATTTTTCTCTTACCTTTTTCAGTGTCATATTAACAAGCTCTCCTCTTACCTAAAGTTGTAGTTACTAAGTTTGTGTGATCTTTGTTCTGGTTCTTTAGTACTTGAACCTCCTTTTTGACTGCTTTGCAACATTTTTTTTTCTTTACCTGGAAGTTCCAGAATTTAACAGTTAAGTTTCTGGAAGTTTTTATTAAGAGGTTTCTTTCCTGAGGTGACTGGTAGATTCTTTCTATTTCTACTTAGCCTTTTGTTTTCCAAAAGTTCTGAGCAGTTTTTATTTATAATTTCTGGAAACAAGCTATCTAGACATTTTTCTTTGATCGTAACTTTCAGGACAGTCTAAAAGTCTTAGATTATTTCTTCTGGTTCTGTTTTCCCAGTCATTTGTTTTTGATGTGTATGTCTTAGGTTTTCTTCTGTTTCTATCCCTTGTAAACTCCCTGTTCCTTTCCTCCCCCTCCAATTTTTTGGTTTTTAGTTTTTCTTTTTGAGTTATTTGTTTTGTGGCTTATTCTGTGATTTTCAAGGCGTTTTAAGTTCTTGAATAGGTTTCTTACTATTTTAAGATGTCAGTTTTCCTTACCATTTCACCTTCTGTGCTTTTCTCTTTTGTAACTCTTGTTTTCCTTTTTTCCATTTACTCCTGTAGTCCCTGTGACCAGGATATTTTTTTCTCTGAACTTTATCTGGACTTGTGGAATCTCTATTCCCAGGGTTTCCCTCATAGGCATCTTCCAAATCAAGGTATTTATTTCCTCATGATAGTCAGAGTTTTCCTTGTTTATTCATTTTTCCTGTCTCAATCCCGTTCTCCATAGCAGGAGAAAATAGGACTGTGCTAGGGTCATTCTCCAATTCTGAATGATGAGAGCAATCTATGTGTCTATGGTGGAGAGTATCTATTCATGAATTTTGCGACTCAGACTGGGTCCCTCTTTCAAAGGACTCTTGAACTGCTGACTCTAGAATCTGTCTAAGGGCTAAGGGCTCCTTTTGTTAAAAGATCTTTCTTTAGGCTCCATCCTGGATCATTTCTACCTGCTTTTGGATTCAGACATTGTTCTCATTTTGATCTCAGTCAAGGGTTACTTAGCTGGATTTTGCCTATGGTCTTTAACTTAAATCTGAGTTCCATCTACTGGTACATATTGGATTTCCATCTCTTGGTACAGACTCTTCTCCCCACTCCCTTGGCCACTTTCTGTCTGGATTCCTATAGCTTCCAGTCTTTAGCTTTGCTGCTAATGTGGGATGGTGCTGGAAATAATACTAATTTCCTCCCAGAAGTCCTGGGCTACTAGTACTGTTTTTCATATACCCCATTTTGTTTTTTCAGAACTCCTAGAATAATCAACCTTTTGATTTCTGAGTTAGATCGGGCAGTCTATAGGTAATCCTCCTTTATTTCTTTTTAGAGTAGTGAATTTTTCCCCTATTATTTAACATTTTTTTAAAAAATAGGGTTCCAAATTTTTTTCTTCCATTCAGTTTCTCTTCCCCACCTTGAGAAGGTGAATATGATCAATTGTACATGTGAAGTAATACAGAACATATTTCCATATTAGTCATGTTGTTAAAAAAAAAAAGCAAAGAAAAGTTAATAATTAGACTTTAATTAGCATTGAATTCATCAGTTTTTCATCATGAATCCTTTGGAATTATTTTGGATCATTAACTTAAGCTTTCACAGTTGATCAGCATTTCAGTATTGCTGTGTATGATATAATATTCTCCTGGTTCTACTGACTTTGCTTTCTTTTTTTTTTTTCTTTTATTATAGCTTTTTATTTACAAAACATTTATGGGTAATTTTTCAACATTGACTCTTGCAAAACCTTCTGTTCCAAATTTTCCCCTCCTTCCCCCCCACCTTCCTCCCCTAGATGGCAGGTATTCCAATATATGTTAAAAAATATATGTTAAATTCAATATATGTATACATATCGATACAGTTATTTTGCTGCACAAGAAAAATTGTACCTAGAAAGAAAAAAAAAAAAAAAACCTGAGAAGGAAAACAAAAATGTAAGCAAACAACATCCGGAAGAGTGAAAATGCTATATTATTGTCTACACTCAGTCCCAACAGTCCTCTCCCTGGGGTGTACATGGCTCTCATTACTGAACAATTGAAATTGATCTGAATCAGTTCATTGTTAAAGAGAAGCCATATCCATCAGAATTGATCATTATGTAGTCTGCTTGTTGCCATGTATAATTATCTCCTGGTTCTGCTCATTTCACTTAGAATCAGTTCATGTAGGCCTCTCCAAGCCTCCCTGAAATCATCCTGCTGGTCATTTCTTACAGAACCAGTAGTATTCCATAGTATTCACATAATTTATTCAGTTATTCTCTAATTGATGGGCATCCACTCAATTTCCAGTTTCTTTGCCACTAGAAAAAGAGCTGTCACATTTTTGCACATGTGGGTCTCTTTCCCTCCTTTAAGATCTTTTTGGGATATAAGCCCAGTAGTAACACTGCTGGGTCAAAGGGTATGCACAGTTTGATAACTTTTTGAGCATAGTTCCAAATAGCTCTCCTGAATGGTTGCATTCATTCACAGTTCCACCAACAGTGTAGTGTATCAGTGACCCAATTTTCCCACATCCCCTCAAATTCATCATTATCCACACTCATTATCTTTTCCTGTTATCTTAGCCAATCTGAGAGGTATGTAGTGGTATCTTAAGAGTTGTCTTAATTTGCATTTCTCTGATCAAAAGTAATTTGGAGCACCTTTTCATATAACTAGAAATAGTTTCAATTTCTTCATCTGAAAATTGTTCATATACTTTGACCATTTATCAACTGGAGAATGGCTTGATTTCTTATAAATTTGACTCAATTCTCTATATATTTTGGAAATGAGGCCTTTATCAGAACCTTTGAATGTAAAAATATTTTCCCAGTTTATTGCTTTCCTTCTAATCTTGTCTGCATTAGTTTTGTTTGTACAAAAGCTTTTTAACTTGATATAATCAAAATTTTCTATTTTGCGATAAATAATGATTTCTAGTTCTTCTTTGGTCACAAATTGCTTCCTCCTCCACAGGTCTCAGCCAGTAGTAAACTATCCTATATGTTTTTCTAATTTATTTGTAATATCATTCTTTATGTCTAAATCATTAACCTATTTTGACCTTATCTTTGGTATACAGTGGTTAAGTATGAATCACTGCGTAATTTCTGCCATACTAGTTTTCAATTTTCCAGCAGTTTTTGTCAAATAGTGAATTCTTATTCCCAAATCTGGGGTCTTTGGGTTTGTCAAACACTAGATTGTTATAGTTATTGGCTATTTTGTCCTGTGAACCTAATCTATCCCACTAATCAACTAGTCCATTTCTTAGCTAAGGCCCCATTCATTTGCTTTTCTCTTCATTAATTCTTTGAAATCCTTGACCTTTTGTTCTTCTAGATGAATTTTGTTATTTTTTTCTAGGTCAGAAAAAATAGTTTCTTGGGAGTTTGATTGGAATAGGACTAAATAGATTAGTTTAGATGTGTTATCATCATTATTATATTTGCTCGACCTATCCAAAAGCATTTGATACTTTTCCAATTTTGAGATCTGACTTTATTTGTGTGGAAAATGTTTTGTAGTTTTGCTCATATAGTTCCTAATTTTCCTTTGGCAGGTAGATTCCCAAATATTTTATACTATTGACGGTTGTTTTAATTGGAATTTCTCTTTGTATCTCTTGCTGTTGGATTTTGTTAGTAATATATAAAAATGCTTATGGTTTATGTGGATTTATTTTGTATCCTGCAACTTTGCTAATAGCTTTTAGTTGATTTTCTGGGGTTTTTTAAGTATATAATCATATCATCTACAAAGAGTGATAATTTGATTTCCTCATTGCCTACTCTAATTCCTTTAATCTCATTTTCATCTCTTATTGCCAACACTAGCATTTTTAATATGATATTGAATAATAATGGTGATAGTGAGCAACCTTGTTTCATTCCTGATCTTAGTGGGAATGGTTCCAGTGTATCCCCATTATATATGATGCTTACTTATGATTTTAAAATAGATACTTAAAAGTCCATTCCTATACTCACTAGTGTTTTTAATGGGAAGGAGTGTTGGATTTTATCAATGCTTTTTCTGCATCTATTGAGATAATCACATGAATTTTATAGTCAGTTATATTAATAGTTTTCCTAATACTGAACCAGCCCTGCATTCCTGATATAAATCCCACTTGGTCGTTGTGTATTATCCTCGGCATGACTTGCATGACTTTCTGTAATCTCTTTACTAATATTTTATTTAAAATTTTTGCATCAGTATTCATTAGGGAGACTTAGTTTATAGTTTTCTTTCTCTGTTTTCATCCTACCTGGTTTAGGCATCAATACCATGTCTGTGTCATAAAAGGAATTTGATTAGGAGACCTTCATTCCCTATTTTTTCAAATAGTTTATATAGTATTGAGTTACTTGTTCTTTAATTTGGTAGAATTCACATGTAAATCCATCTGGTCCTGGGGATTTTTTCTTAGGGAGCTGATGATTAATAGCTTGTTCTATTTCTTTTTCTAAAATGGGACCATTTAAGCAATTTATTTCCTCTTCTGTTAATCTGGGCAAATCTATATTTTGTAGGTATTCCTCCATTTCACATAGGTTGTCAAATTTATTGGCATACAGTTGGGCAAAGGAACTCTCCTGATATTTATTACTCTGGTTTCCTCTTCATTGGTGGATAGTGCTCCCTTTTCATTTTTGAGACTAACAATTTGATTTTCCTCTTTCCTTTTTCTACTCAAATTAACTAAAAATTTATCTATTTTGTTGTTTTTTTCATAAAGCCAACTCTTAGTTTTATTTATTAATTCAATAGGTTTTTTTTTACTTTCAATTTTATTAATCTCTTCTATATTTTTAGAATTTCAAGTTTGATATTTGGGATTTTTAAATTTGCCCTTTTTCTAGCTTTTTTAGTTGTTAGCCCAATTCATTGATCTTCTCTTTCTCCATTTTATGCAAATAAACATCTAGAGATATAAAATTTCCCCTTATTACAGTTTTGGCTGCATCCCATAAATTTTGGTATGTTGTCTCAATATTGTCATTCTCTTGGATGAAATTATTAATTGTGTCTATGATTTGCTGTTTCACTCATTCATTCTTTAGAATGAGATTATTTAGTTTCCAATGACTTTTTAGTCTATTTTCCCCTAGCTTTTTATTGAATGTAATTTTTATTGCATCATGATCTGAAAAAAAAATACATTTACTATTTCTGCCTTTTTTTGTATTAGGTTCCATGAACTGCCAAGAAGTGTATTCCTTTCTATCTCCATTCAATTTTCTACAAAGATTTATCATATCTAACTCTTCTAATATTCTATTTACCTCTTTAACTTCTTTCTTATTTATTTTGTGGTTTGATTTTCTAGTTTACAGTTTTGCTGTCTATTTTGTCTTGCAGCTCTCTTAACTTCTCCTTGAGGAATTTTCATGCTATACTACTTGGTGCATATATATTCAGTATTGATATTGCTTCATTATTTATGGTATCCTTTAGCAAGACATAGTTTTCTTCCTTATCTCTTATAATTAGATCAGCTTTTGCTTTTGCTTGATCTGAGATCAGGATGGCTATCCCTGCTTTTTTTAACTTAATCTGAAGCATAATAGATTCTGCTCCAGCCTTATACTTTTATTTTGTATGTATCCCTCTGCTTTAAATGTGTTTCTTGTAAACAACATATTGTGGGATTCTGACTTAATCCAGTCTTCTGTGTACTTCTGCTTTATGGGAGAGTTCACCCTATTCACATTTAGAATTAAAACTACTAATTCTGTATTTCCTGTCATCTTATTATCCCCAGATTATACTTTTCCCTTTCCTTTTCCCCTTTCCCTCCTCCCCAGTATTTAATTTATGACCACCACTTCTCTCAAGCAGCCCTCCCCGTTTCTTGTACCTTTCCCCTAGTAGTTCTGTTTTCCCTCCTATTTAGCCTACCTTTTCCCTTTTTGCCTTTCCTTTCCCTCTTTTCAATAAGGTGAGAGAAGTTTATCTGTAAACCAAATATGCCTAATATATTTTCTCTTTGAGCCAAATCTGATGAGCCATCATCAATGATGATGAAAAGATTCACACAGTGTTCATCCACCTCCCGATTCTTTCCTTCAAATGTTAATAGGTTTCCTTTGCCTCTTTGTGAGAATGTAATTTCCTGGATTTTACCTCCACATTTCCCTTTTTCTGGTACTATCCCCTTTGCACCTCTAGTTTCTTTTTTATATTATATCAGTAAAATCAATTATGCCTGCACTCTCTATGTTATACCCATAACAGAAATACAGTTCTCAGTAATTCTTTTTACCTTTTTATGCTTCTCTTGGGGGTCAAATTTTTTGGTTAGCTCTGGTCCTTTTAAATACATGGAATTCACCTGTTTCATTGAATACCCATCTTCTTCCATGAAAGAAAATGCTCACTTTAGGAGGGTATTTTATTCTTGGTTGCATTCCAAGTTTCTTTGACTTTTGGAATATCAGATTCCAGGCCCTTCAATCCTTTAATGTGGAAGCTGCTAGATCCTGGGTGGTCCTTACTGTACCTCCTCAGTATTTGAATTGTTTTCAGACATATTTAACACTTATTAGGGGTGATCCTGGGCAAGTCACAACTTCAATTGCATCCTTCCTCTCTCCTTCCCATAAAGGTTAAGGGTCTCCCTTTGGAGAGAACCTTATTCAGTTGTTCTGATCTGTATCTGGCCATTGAACCCAGATGATTCTGGAGGAGAAAGTAAAGCTGGTGACCCTGCCCAGCCCTCTAGCGCCCTCCTCATCAAATCTTAATTCATTTGAATGCATGACATCATAGAAGGAAGAGTAAACAACATTACATGTGTTGTGGGTAAAGCAAAGTGTAAGCACTTTGAGGGCAAGAACTATTTTACTTAATTGTGTTTGTGTACTCAGAACTTAGCACATTACTTGACACAGTTAGAAATCTTGTATTTTTTAACTATAACTGAAAAAGAGAAAGCAGTTATGGATGTTTCCAAAGTATTTCCTTGACCAATGAATTCACATTTCTTTCACAAAATAAATTTCACAAAAAGAAAAATAAAGGGGGATGGCAGAGGAAAGAATTGAGTTTGAATAAGTCATTTATCCTCTAAGCCTTAGTTTTCTATTCTGTAAAAATATGGGACTCGGATTTTGTGATCATAGAAATATTTTTGATTTCTTAGGTTATATGAAAATTCTATATGTGGGAAAACATTTTAAATTTGAATTAGAAGACCTAGTTCTGCCAGCTCTGTGTGACTTTGTTCTGATGGCTTAAAGATTATTGAACTAGAATTAGAAAGAACCATAGAAGTCATACAGTCCAACTCTGATTTTATAATCCAGTAAACAAGTCCCTAAAAGCGTAGTTGACTTGCCTTAGTTAAATGGCAGAACTCCTTGTTCACCATTCTTCCTAAACTTTTTGGGCTTCAATTTCTTCATCTCTCTAAAATGAAACTGAATTAGATGGTATTCTAATTTTATCTTTTGATGAACTTCAGCTTATGGATTGCTTCTCAGAATATTTTTAAATGCATAAAATAAAACATAGGATTACAAAGGAAACTGGTGGTTGTTCTTCATTCTTGAAGAAAACCAAAATGACATCACTGTGTTAGTCGAGTTACAGTGTGTCTGACTGTGACTAATTAGACCAATATGAGCTCAGAATGCTTTGTCACAGGTTGAACACAGTCCCTGTGAACATTTGGGATTGCTAAAGCAAACTACTACTGAAATATAGTGATCAAAATATTTTAAGACTCAAGTCCATAGATTCCAAATCTAGAACCCCTGCCCAGTAATAATCCTATTCCAAGATCATGAAATAATGAAAAAAGATATGTTTAGGCATCAATAATAAAACTTCATATTTATGTAATTCCTTTCAAATCTCTAAAAACAATATTTGTCATAGTATAAACAGCTTTCAGATGACTATATTTCAAGTCCTTTAAAATAGTAATAATCAATCCTTTCAAGCAGCATAATGAATTTAGTATTTCCATGTTTCCTTTTTCCAGTTGTCCTGCAGTAAATATTTTTGTATACTGCACAAGAGGTGATAATACACTGACCTGCTTAAATAGCAAAGGCTAGAAAGACTAGAGAGCAGATTGGATCCTGGATTAAAACTATCCCTGAGGTCTGCTCTGGTCCCACATGGTTCTAATAAGTCTCAAGAATTTCCATGGGAAAAGGACAATGCTAGATCATCTTTTATACTATATATTATATTATCATATATTACATGTAATATACATTATATATAACATTATACATATTATTGTATATTACATTTTCTTTACAAAAGAATAATTATTCACTGGGCACTCTTAAGTGGTCGATAGCACTATCATTTCGTTTTTATTAAGGTATGTGAAAAAATCTGTCTGTATTCAGCATTTCTCTCTTCTTCCGGTACCCTCAAAAAACCCATTTCTTTTTACCCATGACTTAACAGAGAAATTTTTAACTATGAGGTCCATGGATAAATTTCAGAGGATTTGTGAACTTGGATAGGAAAACAAATTATACATCATTATATTTTCACCCAAGTTTCATCATACTACCAGAAGAGTTCATAATACTTTAAAAAGTTGAGCTCTTGGTCTAGGCAAACAAATGGAATTTGAAATAAGGACCTGATTAAAGATGCAATAATCTTCCTACCAAACCATGTTGCCTACTTTACTGTACCACAGACTGTGAATGTGATGAATATAAACACAGGAAGACTTCTATAGATGCAAAATGAAGTAAACACAACCAAAAAAACTATGTACAATGACCACAACAATTTCAATGGAAAGAACTACAGTAAATTTTTTTAAATGTTGAAAGTGAATGTCATAATATAGTACCTAGCATTTAACCCTAAATAAGAGTTACTGTACTGTAGATGTGGAACCCTGCAGATGTCAGACTTTTTCAGTGTGTTTTTGGTTAATTTTGCTCAAGCATTTTTGTTTTCTCTTTTTTATTCTTTGCTATAAAGAATGACTCTATAGGGGTAAGATGCATTGGGAAAAGGTAATGAATGTATAAACAAAAGATATCAATAAAATTACTTGGGAGAAAATAGATAGTTATAGTCTGGTTAATTGGATTTTCTGGTTAACTAAGGCTAATAATTCATTTTCATGTAGTGCTTTAAGATTTACAGAACACTTTTCTCATAATGACCCTTAGATAGAATAACTAATAACTTTTATTATAATCCTTGCTGAAAATCTTTATATTTTCCGTTGTAAATCCAATGGGCAGAAGATAATTTAATCTTTAATGATTCAAAATCTTGGCTTTAGTTCTTCTTGTCCCTTACTTTCTCATTAGAGTGTGAGACAACATTTAGGTAATTGACTTTTCCCATTTACTAAGGTGTTGTGTTGAAATTTATTCAAGTGCTGTTGTGTCTTAAACTTTATTTTGTCTTTTTAAGAAGTCCATATATTAAAATGTGTGGTGATTTTAATTTCAAATCTTACAATGCACTGCTTATTACCTTATTATGGCATAAAGGTAAGCCTGGATCTCTGAAGACAAGTGCTAGTGGAGCTAAGCTTATTTTTCAAGGGTGCTATAAAACTACAGATGCAGAGATGGAGAAGGACTATACACTTTGTCCGAAGTCTATTTTCATTAAGATTCAGGTCTGTCATCAGATGTTCAGCCGGTAACCACTCATAAAGTCAGTAATATACCACTTTCTCCCAATTCCATGCTCAACTTCCATGCCCTTAAACTTCCTCTAACTTTGGTTCTATCCTTTTATGTGATGGATTATAATGTGCAAAGATGGATTAAATCATAGTATAATGAGCACAGACTTTGAATTCAAATTTGAGACTTTTTAATTATTTTGTAATCATGAACAAAGAATTTAAATACAAATAACTTATTTTTATTACAGTTGCAGTCATAATGGACCACTATACTTCTTATCTTCCCAAACTAGTTGGTCTACTATTGATTTTTGTTTTAAGAATCTGTGTTATCTGCATCCAAATAAAGAACTGGAGAAACTGAATGTAAATCCACATATGCTATTTTCATTTCTTTTTTGTTTTTTTCTCTTTCTCATGGTTTTTCTCTTTTGCTTTGATTTTTCTCTCCCAACATGTGTATTAAAATAAATGGAAAAGGAAGAATCTTTGTTATGTTTTCATAATTGTGTTTTCTAGCTATGTCAAGTTTTCTGTAGGAAAAAGAAAATTCATTTACTATAAAGAATCATATATGATTTATTTATAGGTTGGTCAAAGAAAAAATGATGTATGAAAAAGAAGCAAAACAACAAGAAGAAAAAGTTGACAAAATGAAAGCTGAAGATGCTGAAAACTACGCTATTAAGAAGCAGGTAAAATTCTATTTTTAATAAATATTAGGAAAACTAATTAAACCAAATATGTATTTAACTTAAATGTTTTTCCAAACAAAAACTGATGTGAAGAATATCACATTGAAGTACCTAATAACTGAGTAATTTTTAAAGAGGATGACCCCATGAGAATTACAAATGAGATAACACGTATGAGAATAATTCATAGACTGCTTGTTATATGGTATATTTATTCACTTAAATTCGGCAAATATTTCTTGATCATTTAAAATGTGTAAAGGATTATGCTAAGGTCAGGGATAAAGAAACAAAAGTAAGGCACCCCTTGTCCTCAGGGAACATTTACCTTTCTTAGGGATAGAGATAAATAATAACAAAAAAAGGTGTATTATAATTATGTTCGTGTGATTCTTGGTTTTATTATGGGTAAGTATGCTTCCAAAAAAAAATAGCTGTCTGTAGTTAATCTCTTTTTTCAGGCTTTTGTTAGTGATATATAAAAAGACTGGTGATTTATGTGAGTTATTTTGTATTCTGCTACTTTGCTAAAAATTCTTGTTTCCACTAATTTTTAATTGAATTTTAGGATTTTCCAAGTCTTATCATATAGGATCTTTTTTGTTATTGCTTTCTTCACTCTCATTTCCCTATGACCCATTTCCTTTAACAAAAATGTTTTAAAATGAAGGGGGAAAATAGTTTAGACACATAATATGTTATAATACATAACACATAATCATGTCAAGTATACATCTACTTATTCTGACATTATTGTAGTATTCTATGATTATTGTCCTTCTAAAAAAAAATGGGGCAAAATTATATATCCCATGTTTTCAGGGGCAGGCCCCCTTTTTTTCCTCCCCTACTCTACCAGAAAGCTCACTGCGGGTAATCAGTGCTTTTCTTTCTTAGCTTCTTCCTTAGACAGATTGGTTGAGTTAAAGAAAAGTCTATCTGAAATATCTGAAGACTTCCCCCCACACCACTGTCCCTTCTGTCCCCCCCCCCTACTCCTTCACCCCTCCCCCTCCCCCCACTCCAGCAGAATGGATAGATGAGAAGAATTTATTTCAATGCCCATGAAGGCAGGCTAAACCAAATGCTTTGGAGTATTGAGAGCTTGGTCAGCTATTAAAGATGCCAAGTTCATCAACTTCATCTAGGACCTGTCATTCTGACTTTTGTCTTACCACTGGATTTGAATCCCCTGGGAGAGAGAGTGAGTCTGATGACTTTGTGCAAACTCTTTGTCACTTAAATCCAATTAATGCCCAAGTCTAGACATTACATTATGATGTCATTGGTCCTCATCAGATAACAACTTTTTATGTCAATAAATTTCAATGCCAGAAATGTGTTTTTATACATTAATTTGGGAAACACTCATTTTAAAATTTTACATAGAAGGATGGTGAAAGAATATTAGTAATATCTCTCTAAAACCAAGAAAGAGCAAAAGAGAAAAGCATTAAGAAAGTATGTGGCTGGAAAGACTTACTTGAACTGATAAGACAATGAAGGTGAGCAGATCTATTGTACACAATAACAACTTAGTTTTTCTTAGTAATACATCATTGATCTAAGACAAGTTCTAAAAGTTCATGATAAAAAGTGTTATCCACCTCTCGAGAAAGTGGCGTCTGAATACAGACTGAAGCATACTAATTTTTTTTTCTTCCTCCCTCCTTCCCCAATGCCAAAATGATGTAGGTCAGGATGACTTAGCTTTTAGTTGTATTGCCATCTTCTTAAATTGAAGCTGTAAGTATACTGCTTGGTATTTGGGAAGCTGAAGTGAAACTAGATCTCTGGAAGGGTCCATATCAGGTTTCAGCCTTTTTAAATTAATAGCTGTATAGCTTAATGCCAGATTATTAATCCCAGCATTATCCTGTATTCTTCACTATCCATTAGCGCACATATAGTCAGTCAATTGCTTAATCTTTTCATTTCTGCCTTCACAACATTTCTTATATTTCATATATGTGCTGCTTTTCTTAAGCTCATGCCCTCACTGTGTATTTCCATAATACATAGATATATAGCTAGGTGTCTACCATATAGTAGCAACTTAATCTCTTGTTGATTGGATCATGTGAAACCACCTATTTGAAAACTCCTACTCAGTGAGGATAAAGAAAGGTCTCTCTTTAACAGCATCAATTAATAAATTAGTTAATTAGCATCATTCTCTTTCTCTTTGGCATATGTGAAAACAGTAAGCTTGATTATGAAAGCATTATGCTTTTCATGCCTTCTTTATTCATTTAGTGTAATTCAATGAACAGTTTTTGTGTACAGCTATTAATAACAAAAGAAAATGGTGAAATATTTGTTGAAATATATATCCTACTAATAAAAAATATTGAGATTTACTTGAAAACATACAGTAGGTATTCAGTTTTTTATGAAGAATACTGCCTTCCTGATCCCCTGCTTTGATAAGTAATGTGGTGAAGTCAAAATCCTACATTTGACAATCTTTTATTTATATATATTGTCCATTACTGCACACACAAATGAGTTGTAAATTCAGTAATCAGCTTTACAGGGTGGAAAAAGTAATAAACTACTTTTAAATAGGGAAAGATTTGTGATAAGTTAAAAATCTTAGCAAACATACCTAGAACTGAAAATAATTGGTTAAAAAAAAAGTAAGCATTTTTTGAAGAATATATATATATAAAATTGGAATTTTGCTTCTGTATTTGTTTCAGTTGTACGATATTTTTTTCTAAGATAAGTGGACATTTATTTCTTAATCAGTTCAAGCCACAAGAGTAATAGAAATTTAAATCTCATATTTCAGGTTAATATTTCAGACCTCTTTGCAAAAAAGATAATTGGCTGGTTTTAAAACATTTTTACTATGTTGCTTTTGCTACAGTGCTTAGCATTTAGCACTACAGGACTTTGCTCATAGTAGGGCCATAATATTGGTTCTTCTTAGTATAACTTAAGGAAGAAACTCCTCCCACATAATATTGTGTCATTCATTTTAAGAAAAATACAGATCTTGTGATCATGTATCTTTCCTACTTATTGATTGGGTTTCACAGTCATAGATTTAATTATTTTTTCTTCTACCATGATTTGCTTCATTTGTACTATGTTTCATATAATCAAGTTAGAACAATGGGTTTTGATTCCAGAAAAAATATGCCCTAGAATCTATAATCCTGGATTTAATTCTGTAGTGTTTTCAATCAGAATGGCCAAGTGTTCAGGTTCAGAGGGGTGCCAGGTTGGTAATTTGACTCAAACTGCATGGTGAGAATAATCTCTTTCCTAAAATGAAGCACAAGGATAAGTAATAACTTTTTATGCATGATAAGCATCAAAAATATGAACCTGCTGGTCTTGGCTTTTCATTTTTCTTTACCTTTGTCTTTCAGGGAGAACCTCCTGCCGTGTGCACACGATGTGATCAATAACTCAATAACTTTTTTCATGCAGTAATTATCTCTATGTGGTATTATCTGAACACTGTTTTTCTTTATTACTCAAAAGATGCAGGAGATATTTATATAACCAGCTGATCCCATTTTGGATGAAGGTGCTTTGTGACAGCAGGAGAAATAGTTTATTTTAAATAGCCTTTTTAAACTAACATGCTTTAGAAAGCTTTTATTTGTTAATTTTCACTTAACATGGAAAAAGGTGAATGAATACAAAGATACTTCATTTATTTAACTCAATTCTTAAAATTTTATGGTAAGTTGTAAACAATGTCAATCAATCAGGTTTTTCTTATGTCATTCATTTTGACAAATATAATTATTTAAAGCAATTTATTGTTGAAGAAGTAGAATATTGTTTGTTGAATATTCAAATGAGAAAACCTCTGACAATTTTTAATTTCTCTAAAGCATCTACATGTTTCGTAAAGGTTTTGAATATAATATATTCTGAGATACCTGCATATTTAGACACTTGACAATATTATATTTATAGACAGAAATCTTGCAAGAGTCTCGAATGATGATTCCAGATTGCCAACGCAGATTGGAAGCTGCACGTTCTGATCTTCTACAGCTGGTGGTATGTAAAGCAGGGAATTTTGTAGTTAATATTTTTAAACCTTTTTCAACAAAATACATTGAAGACTCAAATCTCATAAGTGTTACTCAAGACTAGTTGAAAATTTTCAATTCAGCTGCATTATAACATTTTTACATTGCAAAATATCTATTATAGATCCTGGTCTTAGTTACCAACTGCAGTAATATTTTCAAACTTAACATTAAATGTAAGTGAATTTGAATTGATAGCCAGTTGTCAGAGCTTGCAGCTATGCTTTCTACTCTTTCTAACCATTTCTTTTAGCAAATATTTGTTTTGTTTACATTCACTTCCTCTTTAAGTATTTTATTCTACATATCAATTATGGTATTTTCATCTGAGGTGTAGTGTCTAAGTGTTTCACATGAATATGGAACTTTTAAAAAGGAGTTCCAAATTATTTTCAGAACCAGATACTATGTTGTGTAAGATTTAAAACTAAATAAAACATTCCACCTGTGTCCTCCCCATTCAATAGTATTTGGATCTAGATTAAAAGCACTTTCACCATACATACAGGTATTAAAGCCTCCTAATTCAGAGAGGATTCTGTTTTGTAAAATGTGAAGCAGTTTTTATTTTATTCTTTTCCAGTTTTTGTACACAGAAAATTCCAAGCATTACTAAAATATTCACAAAGAACAAAAGAACTGCACCATAATTAATTAATAAATTTCATGATGAATTCTAATCTCTTTTTTTTTTTAAATCCAGATACATGATTAATTCCATATAGGGAACTCTAGTAGACAAACTTTTTATCAAAGTAGATAGGCAGTAGTTTTGTAACTTAAAATCTTAAGTTACCTGAATTACAGAGAAATAAGTTGGCTTGCCCTGGTTCACATTGTTAACATGGCAAAAATGGAACTCAGATCCAGGTCTTCAGCTCCATCCATGTGCTATAGTGGCACATTACTTTTAATTTGTTTTTTTTATCCAAAGTTAATTATTAGCTACATAGTTTTTTTCCTGAAATGTCATTTTCCTATATATTTTTTTCAAAGTAATCTTTTAAAAATTAAAGCATGCTATTTTTTACTTCGTGAGAGATTTTAGGCCAGTTATATGTATGTATATGTGTATGTATACATATGTGGGTGTATATATATGTATATGTATTGAGGCTTGTAGACTTTATTTGCTTTAAATATATATTTCATTGAGCCTGGATATCTACACTTGGTAACATTTCCAAATTTTACCAAATCATTTGACTAATAATTTTCCCTAGTTCTATATCATTTGTTGAACACAAACCTTTCAAGAATCTTTAAAAACTATTGTAAAAGAGAAAGATCCTGGATTATTGGCAATTAGATGGGAAGAGGCTGTTTTGAAACAGAGGCACAATAATGAAGAGAATCTAACATATTAAAGTACTGTTTTGGCTAACATAATATACTCATTAACCCCTTAATTGCTAGAATGTTTATTTGCTTTCATGAAGTAGTAGCTAAGGGATTGATTCTTTAAAATCACTTAGAAGTACTATCTTAGAATTATACCTTATACATACTGTCCAAGACATCATTAAAGGCATGAATATTTTGTCATAAACATTAAACATTTGTCAAAAAACATTAAAAATTGTACCAGATCTGTAAATGTTCTTAAAATTCTAAAAATTTGATCAGATGATAAAAGTCATATATTTTAACTAAAATGTTAGACAGAGTGAAGTAATTATCTTTTCTCACATGAAATGTATTTTAATATTCCAAATTAATGAATTTTAAAAATGTTTTATGAGAATTTGTTTAGATATGATTAATGCCTTAATTCCTGACAATGTCATAATTGTCATTATACTGTTATTTAAAAATTCGTTAAAATGATTTATTTATACAGTAATATTCATAAAACATATCATCTCTTCCCTATCCTGAAAGAGGGGACATGATTGAATTAATTGATCCATGTCTAAAGATATAACATGATACCTGGTAGTCAAGTCCCTTTGAATTGTAAGATTTTCATGGATGTTAATAATGCTGGAATTGCAACAAATGATTGTGTCAAATGGGCTCATAGTGGGCATTTAATAAATGCTTGTTGAACTTAATTGAATTTTAAAAACTCATTTTTTATTATTTCATTTTAGGAAAACGAAAAAGACTTAGAAGAAGCTGAAGAATATAAAGAAGCTCGTTCAGTTCTGGATTCAGTGAAGTTAGAAGCTTAAAATGTTTCTTTCTGCTGAATGAATTTTTTCCCCATTAAACACTGGGATCCATTCCACATTTTATTATGGTTGGTCATTCTTTCTGTGTTCCAATAGTGTGAGAATGTGATTCATTTTTCTTTATGTAGTTGCATCTCTTTGACTTTACTTAATTTAAAAATGTATCAAATAAATGGTTTAGCCTGATATTAGATGCTTATTATTTTGTAGAGTTTTATTGACTAATAAGCTGTCTTTAAAAAAAAAAAACCTATTTATACCTGAAAAGTAAGATTAGTAATAATTGCATTTGAATTTTTACTTTGATATGTTGTTTCCAAATCATGATTCTGTTAAGTGTTTTGGCTTAGAAAATTTTTTGTATACAGAAAATAAAAATTTGACCAGTTTGTGTTATATATTCTGAATAAGGGGTGTGTGTGTGTGTGTGTGTGTGTGTGTGTAGCATCTGAGGATGGGGGTGGGGAAGAAAGACAGTTCTCAGGGGATAATGCCATGTATATTTTCCCTTCATAATGAAAGACCTAACATTTTCACTAACTGGAATTGGGTAAATGAATATGACACCATTATATGTGATGAATAAAAAGATAAAAGTAATAAGTATATAACAGAAAGAACAAAAGTGTAGAATAACTACAACAGAGAATTTGAAAATAGGACTCTTCTTAAAAATACTGTTGTGATTTGATTAAATAAATGTTTAAAAAAAAATCTACTCTTGATTATCTGTCCTAATCTAGGGAACAATGTATCTTTTTAATATAGTTTTAGCAGTCCAACTATAAAGTTATCCTACATCTGTACTAATTTTGCAAAATACATATGATTTAAACTATTTAGAAAATACCTTTTAAAAGTTTGTTTAGATTTCATGGATACCAACTTAGCATCACCATACTTCAATAGGAAGAGATATTAGTCTTAGCAACCAAGACCAATACTAACAGAGTTGAAATTTAGGAAAATATTGCCAGAAAAACACTGCAATATGTTTTTTGCTTTAAGAAATAGATAATAAAATGTAAGTAATAGATTATATTCCAAGTAGGAATGTGTAATAGAGTGGTTTATCTAATCTTGAAAATTGTAAATAAATAGAAGCTACTAAGCAATGAAAATCATAATATCCAAGTAAAATAATATATATGTATATGTTTATGTATTTTTAAGTGTCTGAATAAATTTTAAAGTAAACTATAATATCTATATTTTCAAAACCTGCTATGTAATACTATGAAGATAGGGGAGTTATAACAAAATAAAATTTTTTCATGCAACAGATATTTCTGCCAAAATCTCACCTTTAAGAGCAAAAATAAGCTTGAAGTATTTTCTATTCTTTTTTTAAAAAGACTCAACTTTTTAAAAGTTAGGTTAAGAAATTTATAAACTAAATATCACTATAGTCTTAACATTCATAATTGTGTAGGAGTTGAATTTGTATTATTGGGAAATAAAAGATTTTAGAGTATAATTGTTTTCAAGTGCTCTTAACTAGTAAATTAGATAAATGTATATGATCAGATGGAGCACAGATATGCCCCTTCACACACTAATCAACTTATATTTGACCATTATGTCTTTAATAAAATGTGCCTTAGTAAGCATTATGTTAAACTTGTTAAGGAACCTAAGGAACCTTTCAGTCACCTTCCTGTTTTGTTTTTTAAAGTTTTGACATAAAGTATCTTTTATAATGACTATCTTGCAGTCAAGTATAACTTGTAAACTTGAAATCCATCCTTAGAAAATTTCTAGAACAAGTTATAAAATGGATACTCTTATAAGGAAATCAGTGATCTCCTGGAGTCAACCAAAATTTCACTAAGCACAAAACATACCAGATTAACAATTTTACTTGAATTTACCTAATTTAGCTAATTGCAGATCAGAGTTAGCCATAAGAACTTAGATTTTTAAAAATTATGCAGAGTGCAGGATAGGAGAAGAGGCCAAGGCGCGCCCAGTTAGTTATAAGAGATAGCAACAATTTTGACATAAATATGACCTTGGGACCTTGGGCAAGTCACCTTTACTCTCCCTCCCACTCTCCCCCTACCCCCCCCCGAAATCACAATTAAAGTAATAATGAGAGCAAGACAAATTTCACAGTAACCTCACACACATTCTCTTTTTGCCTATACATTTACTCATGAGCATGCCCCATTGTAGGTTCTTTTGACTCTTAGAGCAAAAGAAAAAGAGTATCAGAAGGTCACTTTTCTTTTATGAACTGTCATAGAGAAAGGAGAATGAAGGAAAGAAGTGATTCAAAGAAATACCAAGAATAAAAAAATTTTGAAGTAACATAAAGGAACCTTGTATCAAAAGGAAACTGCCAGAAAGGAAGGAAAAAGAATTGTAGCTACATCATAATATATATTCATTTGATAGTTTCATTGATGTTTGACCAAGAACCTTCTTTGCAATATAACCTCTGCTCAGATACTTCTAGTGAGGAGGAAAACTGCTGTGACATCTTGATGCATTTCTTTTCTTGAACAGTTTTGAACAAACCTAATCTTCATGTGTCAGCTCTCAGATCTTTGAAGAGAATTATCATGTATGCCCAAACATTTCTCCATGTAAAAATGTCTATTTCCTTTCAGCTCTTCATATAGCTTCTTTTGTAAAGAAGAAAAGAAAAGTTTTAAAAAAAACTTCAAAGGAAGGTAAAAGTGTTAAATTATATGAGACCCCCAAGAAGAGACAAAACTCCAAGAAGCTTCATTCATCCCTTATATGACTGTTCATCTCTTTTCAAAACATCAACTCTGAATTGCTTCTACCATCTGCCTTCTTTATTCCTAATTGCTTGCTATTTAACACCAAGCCACATTCAGCTCCCCTTCAGCTAGTGATCCAGATATGTGCAGCACAGCTTTCTTACCATCTGCCTGGTACTTATTTGCTTTCCATGTCTGAAGCAAAATTCTATGATCTGCACAATTTGTCTCCAGGCAGCCCCTCTGAGAGTTAATTCCCTAGGTGAGCTAATACTCATCTTTGAAACTTAAAAAACTGAGACTAAGCTTTCTTTATGATTGACTGAATGCAAACTCAACTAGCCTACTATACCTAACCTTCCCCAGATAAGATCATGATCACGTCCCAGCCAGCCAGCTAAGCCAGCCATCTTGCCAGTTACACCATCAAGAGATTTACAAAGGCTGACAAAATAGAAAAACTAAGCAAACAATCCAGGAAAAGCTAACACAATAAGCAAATATTTTAGAAAGAAGAAACTAAGTTTAAAAAAATTTCAAAGGAATGTAAAAAGTGCTAAATTATATGAGACCCCCAAGCAGTGGCAAAACTCCAAGAAGCTGCTTCACATAGCTTCTAAGATCAATAAAGGACTTTTTAGTTAACTGAAATGAGAGTTGAAATTAGAGTATAAACTTAACATGACTTAACAAGACAGATTTTTATTTTTGCTTTCTACAGCAAATGAAAGAAAAACTCCAAAATGGTAGATTCTCTAAAAAGATGACAGAATTGGAAAACAAAAATACAAAGAAATGGAGTTGAATGAAATTTTTTTAAAAGATTGGAAGAACACATCAACACTCTACAAGAAAAGAATATTGAAGAAGATAATTTTTTAAACAGAAATTAAAGATCTTCCCCAAAAATATGATAAAAAGGCCCAGTGCCATGTTGTATATAGGGTGACATATAAAAAGGTTAATAAACATCTTGGAACCAAAGAAGAAAAAAATTCAACTCCCATGTTTTCAGCAATGTTATCATATGCCTTCAATGAAAATGAAAATATCAAAGTCAGCTACAGCACTGATAGTAAATTTTTTTAACTTGGAAAAAGCTACAAGCTAAGCCTAAAGTGTAGGGAGAGTTGGTGTGTGACTTTTTGTTCAAAGATAATTGTGCACTCAGTGCAGTCTCTGAGGCTGAGTTGTAACAAAGTATGGATTGTGCTAATTTAGTCTGACAATAAGAAAATTAAGTTCTTCATCAACTAGCACCATCCCACCTATACATGGACTCAGCAGTTGTAGCAAAGGAGAAATATTGAATACTGTGGATAAGTTCACTTAAGTTTGGCAGTATATTTTTGAGGGATGTACACATAGATGATGAGGTTCACACATTGCCATAGCTAACTCAATAGGAGAAAAAAGGTATTGGGGTACAACTCTTAATAGGCTGGCCATGTTGTTCAAACTTAGTCTTTAGACTTTTACAGGTAATTCACACAAGGCAAACACTCAACATGGAGGTTAAAAGTAATACATGGATACTCAAGATTTCTCTGAAGAACTTTGGAATCAATTGTGAGAGAAATAGCATGGTAGGTCTGCACCAAAGAAGGCACTGTGTGTTCTATGAGCAGAGCAGAATTACAGTAATTCAAAGGAAATGTGAAATGTGAAAATCTTAGATACATTTCTATTCCAAATGTTCATGTGAATTATTTGTGTCTGATCTATGAGATCATATTGATCGATAAGCTGCAAGTCAGACCCAGTGTTCTTGACTTTCATATAGTGATGTAACTTGATCCTCCTTTAAAATGAAAGACAACAACCAATCAAGCTGTATATGACATTCACACTTTTTAAAAATCAAATCTAAACTTAGAAATTAAGAATAAAAGAACAGTCACAAACAAAACAGATTTCATCTTTGAAAGATTACTCATAAAGTTAGATCAAAAAGAAAAAAAGTATAAAGACCAGTAATAGGGATCTGGACTTGGTGAAGAGCAAAGAGACAGAAGAGTAAGAACAAATTCTCCTTAATAATAGACATGATTACTAGTGATGGTCATTCCTCCATTATTTCTTTTTAAAGAAGAGTGCAATTTTTAAAATGCAAAAGAGATGATAGAAATGTGCAAAATTAACAATCCTAACAGTGAATGTGAATGAAATTAGCTCATTCATAAAATGGATTGGAGCCATCAATATATTGTTTACAAGAAATATATTTGAAATGCTTTTTTTTTTAAAACCACAGTAATTGGCTAGAACAGACTTTATGCCTAAAGGCCATAGATAATGAAATAGATGTTATTTTATTTTATTAATTCAACTCCCATGACAAAATTTTATTTTATTTTATTAATTTTTTATTAATTGTATCAATTCAAGTTTTCACTTTTTCTGCAACTTACAGTCTTAGCAAGCTTTGTAGAACAGTGGGAGCTTGTTGGTCCTGTCCAGGTGTGTATCAGAAGCAATTCTTCAATAGTTTATTTTAGCTTCAAAGTTGGCTATCAACTATGTCGTTCTGCCTTTTATATATTCTCTCTCTCTCTCTCTCTCTCTCCATACATACATACATATACTGAATGGAGCAGCATTGAAAGACTTGAAGGGGAAAGTTTAGAGGAGAAATAGACAAATATGCAAAGAAGGATAAAAGAAAATGTAATATGAGAATAGCTAATGATCATACATACATATGCAAATAGGTTTGTACCTTTCTATTCCTACGCAATAATTTCCAGTGAATTGCCAGTGACATACGTATACTATATGTATGTATATGTATTTATTAGCTGTGTATGACAGACAGCCTTCTAAAATGTCCTGATATAAAAACCTTAAAAACTTAAAAGCATTCATGAAAACTCTTTACTAAATGTAATTCAAATTTTAATGAATATAGATCCTTAGAAGAAATAATTAAAACTTAAATGGAGAATAATCTAGTATTAAAAATTGGTGGGTCAAAGAACATCATAGAAATAATAGAAAATTTCAAAAAAGGAAATGAAAACAATGAAATCATATACCAAACCTTTTAGGTTTCATTTAAAGCAGTTATTAGGGGAAATAAATGCTTCGTCAACAAAAGAGAATAAAAAAAAAAGTGTATTGTTCATACTACAAGAAAGCAAGTCCAAAAAAGTCACACAATCACGAAAATAGAAATTATAAGTATTAAGAGATAAACAAAATCCATTAAATTGAGAAATTCAAGAGCTGTTTATTTTAGATGAGACTTCACAACAAATGAAGAAATAAAGGAAATTATAAAGATTGCTTTTAAAGTTATAAATGTCAGGATGAATATTTACAAAAATACCCAAATTAACAAAGATGAATAGAATTTAAATAATTTCAAAACAAAAATTGAACATAATGGAATTTCCACTTCAAAAGAACCTTTATCTGAATTTTTTCCTTCCCACTTATTTTCTCCAACTCAGTGTGTGTATTGGGGGGGGAGGGGAGTTGGAAATACTTTACATGCACATATATATATATATACACACATATATATATATATATACATAC
The DNA here is from genome assembly GCF_016432865.1 of Antechinus flavipes. Lineage (NCBI taxonomy): Eukaryota > Metazoa > Chordata > Mammalia > Dasyuromorphia > Dasyuridae > Antechinus > Antechinus flavipes. The sequence continues at coordinate 157,316,352 of NC_067398.1, forward strand.
ATACATATATATACACATATATATATATAAACATGATAATATAGAATATATATAATGTGTATTTGTGTTTATATACACATATACTATACCTATTATTTATTTGGCGTAGGGAATTCCCAATGAACCTGCTCTGCAATTTATGTTGTAATAGAGTTATTGGGGCACTGAGAGATTAGATGATTTATAGTCACAAAGTTTATGTGTCATATTGGAGTTAAACCTACATCTTCTTGACCTTAAGACTAGATTCTACTTTCTGTGCTATGCTACCTCTAATGTGTGGTTTGCTCACCAAAAACAAAAACAAAAAATATTTGGCAAAAAAAGTAGGCAAATAGTTTGACAATTTTTGATAGGCAGTAACAAGTTCCAGTATTTTCCCCACTTTGTATCTTATCCTATTTCAGATACCTTGAGCACTAATAACTCTATGCTCTCGTAGCTGTGTTGCTTCTGACAGACATCTTAGGCTCTTTTCCCCACCTTTGTTCGCTTTGCTGTTACTTCTACCCACTTAATAAACACAATCCGAGTCTAAATGTGGTAGCACCACTGTTCTTTGACAGTGAGTTTATTTTAAAAACTTTTAAAGATATTTTATATCTTCTGTCTCTTTGCTGTCTTGCTTCCACTTTCATCAGGACAATTCTAATTAGTTGGGTATCTCAGGGAGGTTTTCTAAAACTGGATTTATCTTCTATTACTCCTCAATTTTGTGATCCTCTGCATAATCTTCCAATTATGCTTTCTAAGATTTTACAGAGGAGTTTACATTATTCTATACTACTCTTGCTCCTGGGTGCTCTCTCTCACCTTTTAGCAAATAAGCAGAGGATTAGCTGATTTAAGTGGCTTTTAAGCTTTTTTGGTCTCCTTGTTGTGGCAGTTGAATTTGTTAAACTTATATGTGAAATTACAATTGTCTTCAATATCCTTTTACCCACATATATCCCATTTTGGGGCATTATAACTTATTTAAATGGTCAAAATGTAATTGTTTTAATTTCATTACATGTCTTTTTCTCATCTCTTTAGCTTTATATTTTTGATCTCTGCTCTAACAAGATGATAGAGTCTACACACAGCTGATTCAGAAATTACTCACATTTGTAAACAGTAATTTCCTCTCTATCAAAATGTAGTCATTTTTATTTTGGGTGATGTTGACTAGTTCTTGCCATACCTAGAACCTCCTTGTTCTTTTCTTGACTCATAATTGTATAGTACATAAGTCTCTAGAGACTCTCATTCTTAACTTTTGATCTATACCTTCTGATTTATTTTGGTTGTCCTTATCCCCAATTTTGCATTGAAGTCAGTGAGTATCAAATTATTATATGCTGACAATTAGGAAGTTTTTATTGAGACTTTTCAAATTAAATTTTATTGATATGTTTCATTTATTTAATGTCATCATAGTATTCTTCAGTATCTGTTCATCCTTCCCAGAAAGCTGTACTACCTAATAGTATTTTTTAAAGACCCCCAAAAAAGCAGAAGAAAAAGAAGAGAGAAAAAATAGCATGTGTGAATAATACATTAAAACAGTGTGAAAATATGTGCAATGCATAACATTTGTGGGCTTCTTACCCCTGTAATACTATGAGTTTGAGCAACATTTATTTTTTACAATTCTGCAGCATTTATTTTGCGATTTTTAATGATTATTTTATTTAAATTGTTATAGTAGTTTATTGGGGTTTTTTGGCTCTGTTCACTCTATCAATGTATATCTTTTCATACTTTTCTGTATTTATTATATTCATCATTGCTTACAACCCCAGAATTGTTCTATTACATTTATTATAAAATACAGTTTGTTTAGTCATTCCTGAACTGATGCATATCTACTTTGTTTCTAGTTTTTTACTCTCACAAAAAGTGCTGCCATAAATATATTGGTATACTTGGAAACTTTTTTCCTTACCAATAACCTTCTTTAGGGTAAAAGTGAAGTAACAGAATCTACGAGTCAAAGGGTATGAGCATCTTATTTCACTTGCATAAGGGCAAAATGTAGTTATGTGGGATGGATGATTGTAATGTTCTCTCAAATATAATGGTTCTCTGGGAGCAGGTTTTCTTGGGGGGCTTCTGGAGGTAGCCTTAGTTTCAGTTCAGTTCAATAATCACCTCAAATACAGCCAGCTGTTAAAGTCCAGTCCTTTATTGTCTCTTCCAAAATAGCCTGGTTAGCTTTCCTTGGTTTCGAGAGCTCTTGTTGCTAATCCTTTGCCTCTGCCAGCTTCAGCCTCCAGCTCTCTCTGAATCCTTCATTCTGCCCAACTGAATCCTGGCTTCTCAATCTCCCAGAGTGCTGCCAGTGGGCTTGTCCTTTTATATGCTCTTTTAGAGGTGTGAACTCAAAGGTTGACTCCTCCAAGAGTGGGATTGTGGGCTTCTGACTTGTGAATCTTCTCCACTCCTTTCTGACTTGTGAATCTCCTGGGCTTCTCTCTGACTTGTGAATCTTGTAGAACTCCAATGAGTACTTAAATACATTAGTGAGCTAGAGAACTGTTAAGTACCATGCTAAATTAGATAACTGACTTAGCACCTTGTAAGAATCCTAACAGATGATACAATAAGGTAGATTTGTAAGTGATTGTATAAAGAACCCAAAGAATATCCTTGAATAGTCTGGAGTCAATTTGGAGAGAGATTTCCATGGAATGCTGTAGGAATCTATCCTTTTTCAGATACTTTTAAATATGTTTATCAGTTAAAAGATGACTCCATAAAAGTTGTACTTGTCAAGTTTGCAGATGATATAAAACTGGAAATGATGACTGAATATAGTAAATAACTTGAGATCCAAGAAGATCTATAGGCTACAATGGTGGATTAACACTAACAAGATGAATTTTTTTTTTGGGGGGGGGAAAGAGGGGAAAGGAAATCACTAAAAAATTTTAATAACCCCAATCTCCCAGTAGCAAAGGCCCTTTTATTGTATTGTACTTGTATTTTTAATTAAATATTTCCCCATTACAGTAAAAAAAAAAAATTAGGCTATACATGTACATTTATTTTTTGCATTATTTCCATATGAATGATGTTGGGGGAAAAAAAATCAGAGCAAAAACGGAAAGCCATGAGAGAGAAAAAAAAAAAAAAAAAGATGTTTGTATGTTTGAATCTGCATTTAGTCTCCATCACTGAACTGTGGAGGAGAGCCAACTCTATCATAGTTGATCATCATATACAGTCTTACTGTTGCTGTGCATAATATCTTCCTGGTTCTTCTTGCTTCATTCAGCATCAAGTCATATAAATCTTTCCAGGCTTTTCTAAAATCATCCTGTTTGTCATTTTTTTACAGAACAATAATATTCCATTACTTTTATATGCATTACTTGTTCAGACATTCCTCGACTGATGGGCATCCACATTTTCCAGTTCTTTGCTACCACAAAAAAAAGCTACTACAAACATTTTTGCATATGTGGGTCCTTTTCCCTTTTATGATTTCTTTGGGATACTGACCCAGTAGTGGCACTGCTGGATCAAAGCATGTGTACAATTTTATAGCCCTTTGGGCACAGTTCCAAGTTGTTCTCCAGAAGAGTTGGATCAGTTCACAAGCGACAATTCGTTAGTGTCCCAGTTTTCCCACATATCCCCTCCATCATTTACCATTATCTTTTCTTGTCATTTTAGCCAAATATAGGTATGTGGTATAAATTTGCATTTCTTTAATCAATAGTGATTTAGAGTATTTTTTCATACGACTATAGATGGCCTTAATTTCTTCATCCAAAAATTGTCTGTTCATTAAATATTGAATATTTTTGTTAAATAAGATGATGAAATTTTACAGGCACAAATTTAAAAGTCAACATTTTGGCTTAAAGGAGATCAACTTCATATGTGTATAGTTTAAGTATACAGTGTTTCATGGCCAGCCTAAAGTTCTTCAAAGATCATGGGGTGGGAGGAATTGGTTAATGTATTATAAATTCAATATAAGCTAATAGTATGACATAATAGCTAATGACAAAAACAAAAGTTAAATATTTTAATTAACATTTTATAGAGGCATAGTATATAATAGAGAAAGTCATTGGTTCTGTTATGCTATCCACAGGTAAAAACATTACATTCAGAGTCATGTTTTTAAAAGAATGCAAATAAATCAATGTGTTTATGGAAGATGGCCACTGAGACAAAGGCTTTCTGACAATTTGAGGTAGATTCTTCCTCACTGATAATCTTCAAGCAAAGGCTAGATGAGAAATTTTCAGAGATGTTATAAAGAGAATTTCTATTCAAATACATCCTGATAAACGACATTTACATTGTCTTTGAGATTTTCCCCCCAATTCTTGAATTAAGTGATTTGACACAGCAAAGGTAAATTAGAGGTAGTTTTCAAAGACTGCTGTAGACATAATAGGCAACATGGTATAGTAAATAAAATACTTACATATGAGTTATTATTGCATAATGCCTTCTCTAGTTATAACCTGTGTTTATGTTGATTACAAATCAGGGTCAAAATTTGAAAGTTAAGGGGAAAAAATCCTCCTAAAATCATTTTTGAAGATTTAACTTTAATTCAGTCACTCAATATAAATAACCATTGTCTAAAATTATCCACAGAATTATAACAAAATACTTTAAGAAGTATTTTGACGTTAGCACTAATGGAATTTGAGACAGAGAAAACAATCCTCAGAAGTTAGATATTTTAGACTACAAATTTTATTTTAAAACCCTATTACACACTTTTTAAAAAGAACTTCAGATTTTGGAAAGTAAGTGGGATCATGTATATTTGTAATATAAATTTGAGAAGTGACTGACAATTTTCTTCTCAGACTATGGCAATCTTTAAATTGGAAGATAAGATTTCTATCACTCTTGGAATTTCCTTCTGCAAGAGACAGTAAAGAGTGGGAATGAAAAGAACTGAGCAGTGATAGCAGACAAAGTCCTCAGTCTCATCCAGGACTTAATCAAACTGAGATGGAAAGAATTAGGAGGCACAAAGATAAATTCTGAAACGAAAAATGAAAAATAGAGTGGAATTGTAGCAGAGTCAGAAATTGAAGTGGATCATCAGGCTAAATACCACATTACAGAGGATTGGGCCCCAGCTATTAGTTGTACTCACTTCTTCAGAAACCAAGGGAAATTAACCCCAAAATTTATATATGCTTTTTAGTGCTGTTGGATACACTAATAAGACATACTCATCAAAACATATTACTCATTATTCAACATTACAAACATCTCTCTCTGTCTGCACAAACTTACCAATTTGATTCCTAAAGGTTCTGGTAAGCATGTCTTCAGCCATAGTATTCCTTCTCTGCCCAGCCTGAGAGTCTATTCCCTCAGAGGTGGCAGTCTATCAAGTCTCTTATCAATCAGGACAATTCTCAAGCCAGCACAGAATGAATTAGATATTCCAAGTGGAGGAATGTGGAATCTATCTGACTTATGGCCCAAGAGTGGGCTTGTGACTGGAATATCTGTTTGGGTTTTCATGGTTCTGGATAAGCATGATTATAAATTACATCTAAGTTCTGATTGGTGATTTGATGACTAATCTTATGATGAAAGGAAATTGTCAAAGCTAATATAGTGTTTATTAATTACTTTCCAGATCATCATTTGTGACTGATTATTATATTTGGACATTTATTACTACTAGCTATTTACCAAATGTGGGTGTTAAACATATCCCCGCTAAACTATATAAGAGACATATCTTACACTGAAAAACATGTTACATAACAACTGCATAGTTGTGAAATGAAGGCATAAAGTTGAACTTGAGTTTTCCACCCTAAATCAGCATACTTATTCCTGCTGTAGCCTGCTCTTTTCCTATCTTTACCTTCTCATGCTTGTATAGTAACATAACATTATATTCTCTGTTCACTTATATCTAATAAATTTTCTGTATCTTCATATTTTTTGCTTCAGCATTACAAATGTAGAATAAGCCAGACTTCTATCTAACTGTTAAATATCTAATAAAAGTCTAAATGTTAGTAAATCTCTAAATGAGCTTTCCAACCTATTGTGATTATATTAATTACCTTTAAAAAAAAACCCTATATAAAATAGAGAATGGGAACCATATGGACCTCAAGACCCTTATATTGCCTGTGACCTAAAAAACTAGCTTTCCTCTCTCCCTACCCCCTCAACTCCAGGTGGGAAAAAGGGAGCAAAGAGAACTGAGTGCCAGCCAGCCAACTCTACACGCTACAGCAACATCCAACAGTGCTACTTATTAATTTATCAAAATAAATATAGTATAGTTTGGAATTGTATAGAATGTGATTTGGTATATTGAAGTACAGACATTTTATAGTTAACTTCATTGGGACTCCTCTTGTTGTTATTGCCTTCTGGATTGTGAGATTAGTATAGAAATGCTATTGATTTTTTAAAGTTTATTTTGTATCCTGTAAATAAATTTGAATAAAGCTTTGTCATTTTCCTATGAATTGCTAAATAAATGCTCATGTTATTAGTAAATAGGCATAGTTTTATAGCCTTTTATATATCTTTATTATTTTAATTTCTTTCTCTTGTTTTATTACATTACTTATATTTCTAAGAACCATATCAGATAAGACCAAGAAAAAGGGACATTCTTGGTTTACCCCTATATATAATGAAAGTGCTTCCTTATTGAATATAATACTAGCTTTTCACTAGGTACATGTAAGAGAGAGCGGGGTATCTTCCTATAGAGCAAAATGAATCTTTCCTGGCCATAAGGAATAACAATTAGCAACTATCCAGTGGCTATGTCTGAAGATATGTATGACCATTTAATCCTAGAGATAATCGGAAGTCACTTGAGTTTGTTGAAAAGGGGGGAAATGCCAGTACTTTAGAAAGATCATTTTGGCAGTTGAATGGAAAATGGACTGGAATGGAGAAGAAGTAGGATTGAGACAAGGAGATTGAACAGCAGGCTATTGCAATAGTCCAGGCATGAAATGATCAGGTAGTAAATGATGATTTACTACCAGAGTGTGGTGGTTGTGCCAGAGGGCAGAAGGGTATATATATGTAAGTGATGTTACCAATTAAGAACCAGCAGAATTAGAGAGGGGAAAGCGAAAATGAGACGCTGAGGATAACACACACCTTGGCTGCAAATCTTGATGACTAGGAGGAGGAAGATGCCCTTGATAGTAATAGAAAAGTTAGGGAATGCTTAGGAGGCAAATATATTAAGTTCCATTATAGACATGTTGAATATAAGATGTCTGTGGTAATCCAATTTGAGATAGGCAGTTGAAGAATGTGAAACTGAAGGTAAGGATAACAGATCAATTAATAGACAAATAGATCAATCAAATAGATCTGAGAGTCACCTGCATAGAAATGATAATTGAATCCATCTTTTCAAGTATATGAAACGCTGTCGGGGAAAAGTGATTAAAATTCTGTTTTGCCCTAGGGAAAAAATTAGGATAAAAGGGTAGGAATTATAGAGACAATTCCACTTGAAAACAGGGCACAATTTCTTTACAATTAGAAGAGCTAACTAAAAGTGAAAAGAACTGCTTGAGATGATTTTGAATTTCCTTTCAGTAGACATCTTTAAGTAAAGACTTATTGGAGTCCAGCTTCCTTTAGTGAGATGAAGAATGTGACATACTGGGACCAGGTGGAGAAGTACTGTTTATGGACTCTTTGAAGTTTATTGATCAGACACACAAATATGTATACCTCAAATGCTCATAAATTTGATAAAAAGTTCACTCTCTTAAAATTCCTATAGTCTCACCAAATTCTGTTATGATGTAAATGATTAAACTCTTTAAGCTGGGGATCTTGGTTCCTTAGAGATGTAAATAGTTGAGATACGCGTCAGAGTAAAGTGTATCTCAGGTATCTTTCTCCTAAATACCTTTAGCCTCCTTGTGGACATTCTTTCCTATCCTAAATTCAGAAGTTTAGCTTTTAGTCCAAAGAGTAGTGTTTGCATTTTGCTTCAGTCGCTAGATTATTAATTTATTATATTGACAAGTAATCTCTGCTATTTCAATAAGTGAGTTTTGGTGAGCCAAGGTACTATAAGACTCAAAACTTGGAAAAGTCTTACCTCCTGGCCCTCTACTGTAGAAGGCTGAAACTCTGTATGATTGATTTAAACAAGGTGCTAACTCAGGGGAATTGATAAGACAATGGTTGTCTAGTTTAGCATGGTGATTAATAGTTCTCTAGTTCAGTATGACTGAATTAATCTTACAACAAATAATGGTTCACTGGTGATATAATGATTGGCTTATACTCAGTATGATGAATGGATTTAATTGTAATAGAGTATTTAAGAAGGTCAGAGTCAAACCTAGAAGGGGATGTAATAGAATAGGAATAGACTCGGGGAAGACAGAGGACTGGAGGTTGGAGCACAAGCTCTTGGACTGAGACAGACTTCAAGACAGAGACAGTCATGGTGGTCCTCCTGCCTCCCCCACAGAAACCAAGACACATTCCGGAGGACCTCCAGAAAGCTAGCCTGGGCCCCAGGCAAGGAGACAAGACTGTGAAGGAGACAATAAAGATGTTTGAACTTTATCTCTGGCTATTCTCCTGGTGATTACTTGTTGAAACGAAGACTGGTCCAGAGACCTCCAGAAAACTAAACAGAACATTACCCTTTACAGAGACTCTCAAGTTTTCACATTTATTTTTGCAATACATAGACTAAATCCTTGTTTTAAATTTTATCTTGACACTCCAAAATTATTTCTTGAAACATATGATTTTTCTATTGGTATGAATTCCATGTGTTGATATGACAGCTTTTCACATTCTCAAAGAAAGTTAGCACATTCCCCTTAAGGGTTCTTTTTTCCATATCAAATATCTCTCCTTTCAACCAATTCTTATGTGACATTATATTTAGAGCCTGTTTCCTATTCATCCTCCCCTGGCCACTCTCCAGTTTTACTCTCTAAAAGATGGCACTTAGACCATAACAGTTCTTTCTTTAACTGTGGTCTGACCAGTTACAATATAGCAGGGGTATTGGTTTCTTATACTTATGTTATGTGAAATTGTGTGAGTTGAGGTTGCTGTATTGTACTGTTAAATAATATGAAACTTATAGTTAACCAAAATTGTCAGATTGCTTACAGATTATTCTCTAATTGTATTGATAATCTGATACCAATACATCTTCTTTCCATATGCAACGTTGGGTTTTTTAAACATACGTTTAAGAATTTAAATTTATCTTTATCCAACTTGATGCAGTGTTTTAGTTCAAGGGTGGGTAAACTATGGCCTTAAGGTCAAATCCAATCCCTAGTCTATTTTTGTAAGCTACAAATCTTGGGCAAACAAAAACGGGCCTCAGGCTGGATTTGACCCACTGATTGTAGTATTGTTCTAATCAGAATTTTTTTGGATCCTCTGTCATCTAGTATGATAGCTGTAATTCCTATTACTGTCTTTACAGATTAGTATGCCATCTATGCCTTTGTCCAAATCATTGATAAAAAAGTTAAGTAGCACAGAGCCTAGAAAAGATCTCTGGAGCCCTGCACTAGAGACCTACATCCAAGTTGACATTGAGCCATTAGTTACTATTCTTTGGATTTGGTCATTCAGCTGGTTCTAAATCAATACCAATTATATTATAAGCTAGGCCACCAATATCATCCTATTCATAACCTGGCATTTTTATGGAGCTTTATTTAAAACATGCAAATTTATTAATAATGAGCTATCATTTGGGGATCTCAGTACAAATAATTCAAATGAATGTATAAAGTTGATTTGTTACAGTGCCAATTCATACCACCTCAGGGAAAATTCTGAAGAAGCTTAAATGGATATTTTTTTATCATCTTCCTTTCTTTATTAGTAAGAACATTTGCATGAAAGAAAAATTTTTGTTTTATTAGTCAGTTGCCTCACTAAAACTCATAATTCTCTATTTGCCAAATGAGATAGTTGCTGTGGAAATTAGCTTGATGTTGTAACAGGATTATTCATGATTTGAAAAAACTTGTTGCCAAAACAGAGCAAGTCTAAAGAAATAGATTATATAATACTGTCTGCTGGCACAAGAAAACAAATTCAAGATAAAATGACTAGTGAGACAAGATCTGGAAAGACAGCAACTTAAGCTATCAAACTGTTAAGCTATCAAAATTATTTTTTTGACTTGTATTCTCAACATGAAGTTACATCTGCATAATACAAAGCAGAGAATTGATAACCAATCAAGATAACTCACACTGGGATCCATTTTTAAACACCTTGCCTATCTGTTTATGATGATTATTTTGATTGAAGGTTTGCCTCCTATAACCTTCATTAAGAGAGATATGCTTTAAGTGAAGTTTTCATTCGGGTAAAAACAACCTAATTTTGTTGCCAGGTGAATTCACATTGTACTATATATCTCGTTTCTAAACAAGTTACATTTTTATAAATTTGATTTCTTATAAAATTTATCCAGGATCACTAAAATTGGTGTCCAATTTTCTGAAGAGATCAAAGCTTTCTTGTTTCTTCCTCTTTGCAGTTTAGGATATTTTTTTCACTTTGGCTGAGCTTACAGTCACATACATTTACTCTTACAAAAAGAGTTTTATGCTGAAAACTTTTCTCCTACATCAGAACTACTATCACATACTCATATTTACAAAAACTATTTTATGGATAATTTTGATGTGGGATTTGTGATTTCACTACTATTACATGCAAACATAATTATTTCATCCGTGCTACATATTCCCAGGGTTTGGAAATTCCCTCTGCTGATTATGATAAGCAACGTGTCTATAAAATATGATCTGAGAAACTTGTCTGAACATTGAAGATTAAGTGACTTAGGTGTAATTATTCAGTCAAACTTTTATAGCTCATCTACTGGTGCATTGGTAGATATATATCTATATTCATACACACGTGTGTGTATATACATGTATTTTTATATAACACGAAACCACATATGGATGTATTTACATATGCAAGACACCTTATATCTATATATTTCTATCTATATATATCCATATATTTACATATCAACATATCCTATAAAATTTCTTCTGTTAGCTACAAAGGACAGGAGTTGAAAAAAATAATGTATAGGAGTTGCAGAGGTTCCTTGAGCTGAGGAAAAATTTTCTAACAATTAAGAATTGTCTTAGTATAGAATGCACTATCTTAAGAAATAATGAGTTTTTCCTCATTGCAAATATTCAACCAAATGCTAAATTATTACTTTCAGTATATTATAAAGGGGACTCTATTCATACTTGACTTCACTAGGACATCATTTTTGCTATTATCTCCTCTCCAGAGATTAGATTCCACTCCTGAAGCTATCCTAGGCACTGATAAGCTAGTTTTAGACTTATCTGGCTCGGTTCCAGGTTTCCACAACATTTCTAAAACATTTCCAGCTATGCTACCAATATATATTAACCTTCCCTTTACAGATTCCCCAGATCCACTTTATCTGTTGACTTCTTCCTTTAGAATGTCAGCTTCTTGAGAGCAGGGACTGAATTGTTGCATTTTAACTAGCATTTCCAGTGCTAAGATAATGTTGAAACTAGCTCAGACCAGCTTTCAAGAGCCCAGTTGAAAACATTTAGTGTGAGCATTTACATCTTAGAAATCAGCAATTGCTATAAATCATGGTTTAATTTTGATTTTGTTGATTACTTAGATGAGTAGTATCAAATTCAAATAGAAACAATCCTTGCAGGTCACAGATTGATTTAGAAAAACACAAATTAACATTATCTATTATTGTTATAGTTAAATTTTTTTAAATTCCCAATTACATTTTATTCTGGTTCTGGAAGCACTGGCTGTTCTTCAGACTCAACAAAGTGATGGAGAAAATATTAATCATACTGATTAAAATGTATAATGGTTACTGAGATCTAGTTGTTAAACAATTATCAGCACATACCACTATGGCTTAGCACAGTTCCTGGCATATAGGAATGCCTTAATAAATATTCTAATTATCTTACTTTTTATTTTTAAAGATCATCTCGAGTTGTCTTCCATCTCTGAAAATCTGTTTCTCACCAATTCTTTAAAAAGCAACATAGTTTTATATAGTCCACAAAAAGGAATATAAAGAGTAATAACAGATTATAAATATTTGATTTATATGGAATCATTTTAAAAGAATTCTAAAGATATATACTATTATCAATGTGTTGTGTTTATGTATTTTAAACAAACCGAAAGCTTTTTTTTTTAATAAAGATTTGCCAGCACAATCACTATTTTAAATTTCTGATCCATCTAAGTGATGGAAAAAATATTTAAAATATGCCTTTCTGGGCAAAACTGGGAGAACATTATACACAATAACAGCAAGGATATTAGGATGATCACCTTTAAAAAGCTAATTCTTATCAAGATAATGATCTAAAAATAGTTCCAAAGGACCAGGATTTTAAAAAATGCAATTCACCTCCAGAGAGAGAACTGATGAATTCTGAATGCAGACTGAAACATACTTTTTTTTACTTTATTTCTTATTTTGGTTTGTATTTTCTTTTGCAACATGGCTAATATGGACGTATGTTTTGCTTTATATTTATAATAAATATCAAATTGCTTGCCTTTTTAAGGTGTATGGAAGAGAGAGGAGAAAAGGAAAGGATTTGGAACTAAATTTTTTTTAATGTGTGCTAATTTTTTTAACATGTAATTGGTAAATATTTAACAAAATAAGTAAAAATAGATTATAAAAACAATATTATACCTTCAACTGATATTGTAGGTCTATATGTTTCCCTTGAGTCCTATAACTCTTACAATATGGCTTAGCAATTCTGGTTGGGCATCTACATATCTGGATTAGAATTAATATTTCATAAAATTCAAATTACTCAGGAGGAAGCAATATATATATATATATTTGGTATATTCAGCAACTTTGTGACAGTTGACACAAACAAGTTGATTCTAGTTTTGATGGGGAGAAGTTGGCTAGGGAAATATGTAACATGAAATGATATACACATTGCTCCACTAAACAGACCAAATATTTAGAAGAAGAAAGCTTCTTTGAGTGATTTGCTACAGTGCTCACCTAACACTCTTCAACTTTCCTACCAGCACAACAAAAACCTCGTTGTTTTAAGATTTGTCCCATACCATACCTGTGCCTTTGATCATTTCCAAAATGAATAATCAAACCTGATTAATTTGAATCACTTTTCGAGCTTCATTACTCTTTTTTGGATTTTTAAGAATTCCACCAAGGTCAATAGTTTCATATCCTATGGCTGATTTTCCCTTATATCTTGTCTAGTCGTTTGGATAAACTGATGACAAATTAATCTCTGGATGCCTGGGGATAAGGTCCAGATGCCAAGCACTTGACTGTACCGACACTTAAGAGAAAATTAAGCATCATTAAAGGGTTAACAAAATCCTTCTGTCCTTTAAGTGCTGATAATCTTTGACATAGATACAGAGAAATGTCAATTGTTAGCTGACATTTATATAGAAATTCATGAGTTTACATGGCATAGGCACTCCACTGTGGGTCAAATCCCATCAAGTGACGCTTAGGTGTGATACCCTGATCAAGTCATTAACCTCTTAATGAGTTAGACAACTCCCAACACAAACAATCACTGACAAAGGCATGATTGATCACAAACTCTGCAGCTAGGTCATTTTCAAATACCTCCAATGAGACCCAACCGCCGGCCTCTGTATCTCCCATGTCAAAGATTATCAGATGATAAATTTAAAGGGGACCTAAGCCAAAAGGACTTAAGAGAGGACCTGATCACTCCTCATTTTATAGATGAGAAGTATTACAATTAAGGACCAGTACTCTGCAAGTTCAAGTTTGATTTGAAAACAAAATGAGGACTTGTAACAGCAAGAATGAGGTTTATTTTGCCCTGAGAAAAAAATGGATATATTTAAAGACAACTCCCAAGTTCCCCATACTAGTAAAATCACAGGTGTTTCACATATTTGAGTAGACATGGATCTGAGCTATTATAAAATCATAGAAATAAAAAGGGAAGAGATCTCAAAGCTCGTCCCTTATCTTATAGATGAGGAAACAGGCCCCGATGACTTTAGATTAGGTGGATGGGGCCTCCTTCAATTTTTTATGGAAATATGTCAGGTCAGTAGATGTTGAGGATAAGTTATGGTGATTTGTGGGGTCTCGTGCCTACCAGGTCTGAAAGAACTTTTTATGCTCTTAGGTGACCAGGAAACTATACCAATCCAGTCTCAGTGACAGCTTTGTCTCCTTTTTAAAGGAAGCTAATCCCTGTCCCAGTAGGAAAGGTCTACTCCATGTTAAGTGGATGAAAGCAAGACTCAATTAGGTCCTGGGGCAAAGGGAAAGATAATTTCTCTTGCAAGAAGGAAGGAGACATGGGTCTAACCCATATTGTAGGGAATGGGAAATATTGTTAGATATTAGTGCTATCACCTGGGAACTGAAGTCCAAAGTTTCATAAGTAGCAAAGATCAGAGGCAAAATAAGAACTTCAAAAGAAAAAAAGAAGTGTAGAAAACCTTATAAATCTGACTCAGTAAATGCAGTCAATTTTTTTGGTTGGTTAGTCAACAAGCATTCATTAAGTGTCTGCTATGTGCTAGATCCTATGCTAAATGCTGAGGATCAAAAGACAGTTTCTGCTTGAAAACTAGGAACCAATTTTTATATCTGGTGTTTCTGATAAAGGCCTCATTTCTCAAATATGTAAAAGCTGAAGGAAATTTATACGAATACAAGTCATTTTCCAACTGATAGTCAAAGGATATGAAGAGGCAGTTTTCAGATGAAGAAATAAAAGCTATTTATAGGCATATAAAAATGTTTTAAGTCACTATTGATTAGAAAAATGCAAAACAACACTCTGAGGGACTACCTCAAGCCTATCATATTGGCTAATATGACAGAAAAGGAAAATGACAAATATTGGAGAAGATGTGGGAAAATTGGAGTACTATTGATGGAAGTGTAAACTGATCCAACCATTCTGGAGAGGAATTTGGAACTAGATGAACCTTTAGAAGTCCTTTTCAGCTCCAAATCTATGATCCTGTGAAATCTGTATTAAAGAAGATACAATCTTGAATGTATTAAAAGAAGGGAAAAGAAATAAGAATTTATTAAATGCTTGATATGTATCAGGCACTGTAATAAGTGCTTTATAAATAATATCTCATTTTATTCTCACAACTCTAAAAAGTAAGTCCTTTATTATCTCTATGATACAAAAGTTATGTGACTTTACTAGAGTCACACAGCTTCTTAAGTATCTGAAGGCAGATTTGAAATCAAGTTTCCTTGAATCTAGGTCTAGATGTCTATTCACTGCGCCATAAAGCTGCCTACATAGAAATAACATTTTAGTACATGACTCAAAAATGAGAAGAGACTAAAAGAATAAATAATATTAACTTCTAAATATGTAATAGAGTGGACATTAATAATCTATATTCTACTTTCTAATCTTTATAAAAATTTGAGCTACATGGAAAGGAATAGTCCTGCTATATTAGGTCTTGGGCAAACCAAAAAGAACTTTGGGAGTATTATATTCAGTTCCAGCATAATATAGTATACTCTAGGAGGGGCATAGTATAGGAGGGGCATTAATGGATAGGCAAGAGAATTTCTAGTGAAGGGCAGCCAAGATGATGAAGGCCTTAGTTCCTCATCAGTAAAATGAACTGGAAAATATCTCCAGTATCTTTGCAAAGAAGACCCCAAATATGATCACAGAAAGTAGACATGACTGAAATGACTCAACATGGAAAAATGTTTTACTTTCTTTTTTTAGGGGAGGCAATCAGGGTTAAATAACTTTCCCAGGATCACACAGCTAATACATGTCTAAGGTTGAATTTTAACTCAGGCCCTTTTCATTCCCAGGGCCAGGGTACCATCTGACTATCCCTGCCTTGTTCTATTTGGATCCAGAAACTGTTGTGATATGGGAGCCACCTACCAGTGGCTGCTGGAGGTCTAACCCGACCTGTAGAATGGATCTCTTTATGTAAGAAGATGATGATTATACAAGGAGATGAGAAGTAGTTGCGTTCTCTCACCTCTCTCCTCTTCCCTTGTGCCTTCAATTTATTTCATTCCTAATCCACAAGAAATATCTGCAGAGGCTGCTTTGCAACTCCTTCAAGTTCATGATTCACAGCTGTGAAGGCTCTCAGAGAATTGACCTGCCCCTTCCCTTAGGCATGGTCCTCCCATAAAACAAAAAATGAGGAATTGTTAAAGACCTAGGGGAAGGGGCGGGTCAATTCTCTGAGAGCATCCATAACCGTGAATCAAAACACTTGAAGGAGTTGCAAAACAGCCTTTACTAACACAAATGTTCCTTGTGGATTGGGAATGAAATAAATTGAGGCAAGAGGGAAGAGGAAAGAGGTCAGAGAATGCAACTGCTTTGTATCCTTATCCTCTCACATGAAGAGATCTATTCTACAGGTCTGTTAGACTTCCAGCAGCCACTGGTAGGTGGCTCCTGTATCACAACAAGAAACAATGACTGAAAGCTACTAAAAGGCAAATTTAGGCTTGATGTCAGGAAATACTTCATAACAATTAAACTTTAAAAAATATAATAGCACCAATAAATTCCTTTTCATAGGAAGTCTTTTAAGCAAAGCCTGGATGACCAATTTGGGAATATATTGTATAGAGAATTTTTTTCAAGTATGGATTGGGCTAGATGTTTGTTAAGGCCCCTTTAATTCTTTAATTCTTCGGTTACTACCAATTAAGCTGATAAAAAAAAAAAATGTGACCCTTTGCTAACTAATGTTCTACCCTGACATTGCCTTGGTAGAAATAATGAAGAATTACTTCATGGGGACCAAGGAAAAGACCAGCTTGAATACAGGCTAAAAGGAAGGAATGGGAATGTCCTCTATAGAAACAATGAAGAGATTAATCTGCCTGGGACAGAAGTGTCTATCTGGGGAACAGTGGGAAAGTTGGAAAGCTAGCCAGGGGCCAATTTTTAGATAGCCTTAAAATATAGGCAAAGAAATTTAGACTTTACTCTGGACAAGAAGAAGCCATTATAGGTTATTAAACAGAAAAACAACACAGTAAGAGCGGTAGCTCAGGAATATTAATCTGGAATCAGTATGTAGGATAGATTAGTGTTGAAGGAGAATGAAAAGAGGAAGACCAGCTAGAAAGCTGTTATGGTAATCTAGGAGTGAGATGATTAGAATCTAGTTTAAGGTAGTAGAAATAAGAATGAAAGGGAGGTGTATGTACACAAAGATTTATAGCAGTACTTTTTATAGTGGCAAAAAAAAAATAGAAATTAAGGATGGATCTACTTCTTGGGCAATGACCCGACACTTTATGTTAGTGAAAATGTTCTTCATTGTACACAGCAACAACAAGATTATGTGATGATCAACTGTGATGGACTTCAACAAATGAGGTGATCAGTTCCAATAGATTTGTGATGGAGAGAGCCATTTGCATCCAGAGAGAGGACTACGGAGGCTGAATGTGGATCACAACATAATGTTTTCATCATTGTTGTTGTTGTTTGCTTACTTGTTTTTTTCTTTCATTCCCCTCCCCCATTTTATCTGATTCTTCTTGTAAACATGATAAATGTGGAAATAAGTTTAAAAAAATTGCACATATTTAACCTATATTGGATTACTTGCTGTCTAGGGAAGGGAGAATGTGGGGAGAAAGGGGAAAAAAATTTGGAACACTAGGTTTTGCATAAATGAATGTTGAAAACTACCTTTACATGTATTTTGAAAAATAAAAAACTATTATTACTTTTTAAAAGGGAAAATAATGTTCTTGTTCATTGTGCGTTCTAAAAGATTACCAATATCATTAGGAAGGCGATGTCTTGGTTTGTAAATGAATTGGATGTAAGCGAAACAGGGCTGTGCAAAGTTCTCAACTTCACGTTCTCCTCCAGAGTGAGTCAACATTGGCAAAATAGAGGAGATGACCTTGACATGAAAATCTATTATAATATATTTCACCATAAGCCATTACAAAATGGACAGTTTCAAAGAAAACTGAGAAGACTTCTATGAACTGATGCAGAGTGAAATGAGTCGAACTAGGATAACAATTTACACAGTGAAAACAATGTAATAAAGAAAATTATCTTTGAAGGACTATAAAACTTGTAATAACTAATCAATGCAATAACTAAATTTAATTTGGCACACTAAAGATGGAACACTTTACCCACTACCTCCTGCCAGAGATATAATGGAATTCAAATGCCAAATAAGATAGACATTTTTGAATGCAGATATTGGAACTTGGTTTTTCATTATACACAGTTTTATTAAGAATTTCTTTTTTGTCATTCATTTGGGGAGAATAGGAGCACAGAAATATTTATTAAAGATGGCAAAATTAAATATGAGAAAAAAAGAATGAAGAAGAGAGGGGGAATCTAGAGGACCTTTTATAAGATCACAGGTTATGGTAGAATAAAGTCAGCAACTTAGCCAAATTTTCCCAACATTCCCCTTAAAATAACTTTAAAATAATGCTTTAAATTAAATTCTGGAGAGGGATAAAAGGTTGAGGTGAGACATTTTTCCAGCAGGAGAGTCATTGGTTTGGAAGCTGGCCTGCAGTACAGTAAGCAATAGCACCAGCAACTTCAATAGCAGGCAGTTGCAGGAATTCTCAGCCAAGAGATGGTAAAGGGGTCAAACAACTGTTCAGAGAGAGATTACAAGAGACTCTTTGCTCTCAATGACTTCAGGGCTTGGAAATGTGTGGCAACTCTATTGACTAATGGCAAAAGAGACATAAAAATTCACTGAAGTAAATAATTTCTTAATGTTCAAAATAAGCCAAACACAAAAGGAAGTACAAAAATTTGCTGAAGAAAACAATTCCAGACAACTAGATGGCAGAGTGAATAGAGCAGTGGCTCTGACGTCAGGAAAAACTGAGTTCAAATCTAACCTCAGACATTTAATGCTAGTTGTATGACCCTGAACAAGTCAGTTAATCCCAATTGCCTTGCATACATACACACACACAAATTAACAATTCCTTAAAATTAGAATTGGACAAATGGAAAGTTAATGACTCCATGAAACATCTAGAAACAATAAAGCAAAGTCAAAAGAATGGGAAAAAAAAAAAAGAAAATGTGAACTATCTCACCAGAAAAATACCTGACCAGGAAAATAGGTCAAGGAGAGCTATTTTAAAGGTATTGAACTATCTGAAAGTATGATTTTAAAAAAAAGTTGGACATAATATTTCAAGAAATTATAATGAAAAATTGTCCCAATATATTAGATCCAGAGAGAAAAATAGAAATTAAAATAATCCACTGATCATTTCCTTAAAAAGATCCAAATTGGAAACTCCTAGGAATATTATAGCCACATTTCAGAGCTCCCAAATTAAGAAGGAAATATTGTTATCATCAAAAAAGAAACAACTAAAATATTATGAAGCCATAGTCAGGATCACACAAGATTTAGCAGTTTCCATGTTAAAGTAGTGAAAGTGCAATGTCGTTAAATTAGAACCAAGAATCTCCTACTCAGCAAAACTGAATATAATCTTTCAGGGAGGAAAATAATCATTTAATAGAGAATTTTCCAACATTCCTGATGAAAAGAACAGAATTAAATAGAAAATTTGATATTCAAATACAAAATAGAGGAGAAGAATTTAAAAAGGTAAACATTTAAATCATAATCAAGTCAACAAGGTTAAATTGTTTACATCCTATCTGGGGAGATGATAAATTTAACTGTAAGAACTTTATCATTATTAGGACAGTTATTAGGACAACTTCTATACAGAGGGTATGAATGTGAGTTAATTATGTGTAGATGTTCTCTAAAAAAAAGAAAGAGTGATAACTTAGAGAAAAGGGGAGAAGAAAGGAAAAAAAGACAGGTGCAAGAGTTTTTGCAGTGAAGGAGGAAGTGGGGGATATTGGGTCACTCTTTAACCTCACTCTCCTTGAAATTGGTTTAAAGACATAAGAATGCATACATACACACATACAAATATATGCCTATAATCTATGTTTACAGTACACATATGGGAATAGAAATCTATCTTATCCAAAAAGAAAATAGAAGAGGAAAAACATAAGAAAGAGGGCGGGGGGTATAAAAGAAAGGCAGATTTGGGGAAGTAGTGTTCAGAAGCAAAACAGACTTTTGAAGAGGGACTGTATAAAAAAGAGAAAGATAAACAGAAGAAAATAGGGTAGAGGAAAATGCACATTTGGTAATCATAGCTGTCAATGAGTTGAGCTCATTCATAAAATGGAAGCAGATTGCAGAATGGATTAAGAAACCAAATCTAATAATATCTTGTTTTAAAGGGATATACTTAAAACAGAAATACACAGAGAGAGTTAAAATAAGGAGCTGGAGCAGAATCTAATAGCTTCAGTTAAAGTAAAAAAAGGCAGGGAGAGCAATTACAATCTCAAACAAAGCATAAGTAAAAATAGACCTAATTAAAAAAGATAATCAAAGAAATTACATTTTGATAAAAGATACCATAGACAATAAAATAATTTCAAATTTTATAGTAGATTTCTCGGATAAAGGCTTCATTTCTCAAGTATATATACTTGATGTACTCAAATATATACATACATGCTTATATATAAAATATATATACTCAAATATATAGCTAAGTCAAATTTATAAAAAATAAGAGCCATTCACCAATTTACAAATGGTCTGGAATATGCACAGTTTTCAGAAGAAGAGCTCAAAAATGCAGTCATATGGGAAAATGCTCTAAATCACTATTGGTAAGAGTAATAATTAAAAATTTTTAAAAATTAAAATGACAAATCCTAACAGAAATGTGGGAAAACATGTACATTAATGAATCATTGGAGGAGCTGTGAACTGAACTAACCATTCTAAAAGAACAATTTGCAACTATGCTCAAAGGACTATAAAATTGTGCCCACCCTTTAACCCAACAATATCACTACTAGTCTATATCCCAAAGAGATCAAAGAAAAAGAAAAAGGACCTATTTTTACAAAAATGCTTATAGCAGTTGTCTTTGTGGTGACAAAACATTGGAAATTGAAGGGATATTGATCAACTAAAGAGTGACTAAATAAGTTGTGGCATATGATTGTGATGGAACATTATTGTGTTATAAGTAATGATAGGAGGATGATTTCTGAAAAATCTGGGAAGACCTATATGATCTAGAGTTATGTAAGTAGAACCAGAAGAATTATGACAGTATCATAATGATGATTGACCATGAAAGATTTAGTTACTCTAATCAATACAATGATCCAAGCAAAATAGATAATTTTTGGTTAATTTGATTAGAAAAAAGAAAGAAGAAAACCAAATTACCAGTATCAAAAATGAAAAGGGTGAACTTATCATCAATGAAGAAGAAATTAAAACAATAATTAGGAACTATTTTGCCTAATTGTATGTCAACAAATCTGATAATTTAAGTGAAATGGATGAATACTTACAAAAATATTGGTTACCCAGATTAACAAGTGAGGAAATAAAATACTTAAATAATCCCATTTTAGAAAAAGAAATTGAATAAGCCATTAATGAACTTCCTAAGAAAAAATGTCCAGGGCCAGATGGATTTAAAAATGAATTCTACCAAACATTTAAAGAACTAATTTCAATATATCATAAACAATTTGGAAAAATAGGAGAAGTATTCCTTTTATGACCCAGATATGGTTTAATATTTAAACCAGGAAGGGCCAAAATAGAGAAAAAATTATAGACCAATTTCCCTAAAAAATAGTGATGCAAAAATCTTACATAAAATATTAGCGAAGAGATTATAGCAACTTATTACCAAGATAATATGCTATGACCGAGTGGTATTTACACTAAGAATGCAGGGCTAGTTCAATATCAGAAAAAACTAACAGCATAATTGACCATATCAATAACAAGACTAACAGAAATTATATGATTATCTCAACAGATGCAGAAAAAGCATTTGACAAAATACAACATCCATTCCTATTAAAAAATACCCTTAAAAATAAGTAGCATCTATCTCAAAACTATCAGCAAGTATTATATGTAATAGGGATAAGCTAGAAACATTCTCGATAAAATCAGGGGTGAAATAAGATTGCTCACCATCACCACTGTTTTTTTTTTAAATATTGTACCAGAAATGTTAGCTTTAAAGAAGAAAAAGAAATTGAATGAGTTAGAATAGGTAATGAGGGAGAAAATTATTATCCCTCTTTGCAGATGGCATGATGGTATATTTAAATAATCCTAGAGAATTAACTAACAAACTATTTAGAATTACTAACTTAAAACAATAACTTTAGCAAAGTTTCGGGATATAAAATAAAACCACATAAATTATTAACAATTTTATATGTTACCAACAAAGCCCAGCAGCAAGAGATAAAAAAGAGAAATTCCATTTAAAATAACTGTAAATAATATAAAATATTTGACACTTGCTGAGACAAAGTCAGGAACTATAGGAATACAATTATAAAACACTTTCCACACAAATAAAATTAGATTTAAACAATTGGAAGAATATCAAGTGATCATGGATAGGCTGAGCTAATATAGTAAAAATCACAATTCTACTTAAATTAATCTACCTATTTAGAGCTGTACCTATCAAACTTCCAAAAATTAATTTATAGAATTACAAAAATAATAACAAAATTCATCTGGAAGGACAAAAGGTCAAAAATTTCATTAAAATTAATGAAAAAGAATGCAAAGGAACGTGGTCTAGCCATAGCAGACCTAAAACTATATTATAAAGTAGTGGTCATGAAAACCATTTGGTAAGAAATAGATTGCTGGATCAAGTTAAGTTCACAAGACACTAATAGTCAATGACTATATCAATCTAGTGTTTGAAAAACCTCAAAACTTCAGCTTGTAAAATAAGAAATCACTATTTGCCAAAAATTGCTGGGGAAACTGTAAAATAGTATGACAGAAACTAGGTATTGACCAATATCTAATATTCTTTACCAAGATAAAGTAAAAATGGGTTCACAATTTAAGCATGAAGGGTGATACTAAGCCAATTAAGAGAACAAAGGATAGTTTATCTTGGGTCTGTGGGAAAGGGAGAAATATATAACCAAAGAAGAACTAGAGAACATTATGAAATGCAAAATGGATAATTTTGATTATATCAAATTTGGACAAACAATGCAGCCAAAATAGAAGGGAAGCAGAAAGCTATGGAAAAAAATTTTTTTTGCAGTCAGTGTTTCTTTTTTATTCTTTTATTTTATTTTGGGAAATTATAATTTTTATTTTTTCCCAGTTATATTTAAAACAATCTTTTACAATTGCTTTTGAAACATTGAGTTCCAAATTCTCTCTTATCCCCACTTTCAGTTCCCATTAAGAAATCACATGTGAAGTTATGCAAAACATTTCCATAGAAGTCATGTTGTGAAAAAAAACATACATCTCTCCCTAATCAAAAAAAAAAAAACCCTCTCAAAAGAGAGACAGAGACAGAGAAAGAGACAGAGAGAGAAAGAGAGAGAGAGAGAGAGAGAAAGAGAGAGAGAGAGAGAGAGAGAGAGAGAGAGAGAGAGAGAGAGAGAGAGGATTCTTCAATCTGTTCTTTCTCTGGATATGGATAGGATTTTTTCATTATAAGTCCTTCAAAGTATTCATGGATCATTGCATTACAGAGAATAGCAAAATCATTCACAGTTGATTATCCCAGAACATCACTATTATTTTGTACACAGTACATTTCACTTTGCTTGAGTTCATGGAGGACTTTACAGGATTTTTTTTTTGAGAGCATCCTGCTTATTATCTCCCATAGAACGATAATATTCTGTTATCACATACCATAATTTGTTCAGCCATTCCCCCACTGATAAGCATCCCCTCGGTTTCTAATATTTTGCCCTGGGAAAACAACAGTTATACATATTTTTGTATGTATAGGTCCTTTCCCTTTAAAAAAATCTCTTTGGGGATTCATGCTGAGTAGTGGTAATGTCAGATCAAAGGATTTGCATGATTTTATAGCTCTTTGGTCATAGTTCACATCTTTTGATCATTAATCAATTGGCATCTACCTCTTATTTTTGACTCAGTTCCATATATGTTTGAGAAATAAGAGCCTACCAGAGAAACTTGCTTCAAAATTCTTTTTACAATACTATTGCTAACTATATTTCCCCCAACTTGTTTTATTCTCTCTGTCTTTTTAGTCTATCCATTCAGATCATGGATTATTCATACTACAAGATGTTGACTAGTGCTTTAATGGACTGGGGCATTCTTCCCTGCCTCATGGGGTAAAACTTGGCCTTATTCAACCATTCTCTCTATTTCTTCATTACCTCCATTGAAAGAATTCTAGATTTCCCCAAGACTTTAGATAACAAGGTTTAGCTTACATATTAAATCCAGTTAGAGGTTGTTTTGTTTTTACAAACTACTCATCACATCTAATTCCTTTCCAGACAGTGATGTGAACATCCCTGAGATTGTTTAGAAGATATGATTCTAATGATCAGCAGGATGATTTCAGAGAAACTTACATGAACTGATTCAAAGTGAAATGAGCAGAACCAGAAGATCATTATATACAACAAGATTATACAAAGATCAATTCTGATGGATGTGGCTCTTTTCAACAATAAAGTGATTCGGGACAGTTCCAATGATCTTGTGATGAAGAGAGCCATCATACCTAGAGAGAGGACTGTGGGAAATAAGTGTAGATCAAAACATAGCATTTTTATTCTTTTTGTTGTCGTTTGCTTGCGTTTTGTTTTCTTTCTCATTTCCCCCCTTTTTGATCTGATTTTTTTGTGCAGCATAATAATTGTAGAAATATGTATAGAAGAACTGTATATGTTTAACATATATTGAATTCCTTCCATCTATGGGGAAGGGGTAAGGAGAAGGAGGGAATTTGGAACATAAGGTTTAGCAAGGGTCAATGTCAAAAAATTATCCATGCATATGTTTTTAAAATAGAAAGCTTTAATAATAATAAAAACAAGAACCAATTCTGACAGGAACTGTGTTAACAGTGGGAAATAGAAGGGAATAAACATTTATATAGCACCTACAAAAAAAGTTTACATTGAAATGAGAACCAAGAGAACATTGTATACAGCAACTAAAAGATTATGTGATGATCAACTCTGATGGACTTGGGTCTTGTCAATAATGACATGATTCAGGCCAATTCCAATAGACTTGTGATGGAGAGAGCCACTTGCCTCCAGAGAGAGGATTGTGACAACTGAGAGTGGATCCCAACATAGTTATTTTCACCTTTTTTGCTGTTGTTTGCTTTTTTCCTTTCTCATTTTTTCCTTTTTGATCTGATTTTTCTTGTTCGGCATGATAATTATAGAAATATGTATAAAAGAATTGCACATGTTTAACATATATTGGATTATTTGCTGTTTAGGGGAGGGAGTGAAAGGAAGGGGAGGAGAAAAATTTGGAACACAAGGTTTTCAAGGTTAAATGTTGAAAACTATCTTTGCATATATTTTGAAAATAGAAAGTTATTATTTTAAAAAATGATTCTAAGAAAAAACATACTTGTTTCTATTTTGGAAAGAACTAGATTGAAAAAAAAGATCATCAAAATGTTTGGAAATTAGTTTTGAAATTATCAGACTTTAGATAAACAAGGCTATTTTGAGGCTGTTGGCTTGATAACTGTGTATAAAACAGACAAGACATTGATGAATTGACTTTAATGGAGACAGAATTTTTGGAAACTTTCAGGTCAGAAATTTTTAGGCTATTTATGTTCCAAGTAAATACTGGAGTTTGTTGTTTTTGTTGTTCCACAGTATCTCAAGCAAGAGTATGAGCAGATTTCTTGAAGGCCCTGGTGAAAACCAAAATGTTCTAAAATCCAGTCTAGTTTTCTCCCAAATCTTGCCACATAACTGGAGAATTTAGAATGTCATAAGTTGACCTGATGGACTTGAAGATTTTCCCCTGTACACATAAGCAGTATTCATGGACACAGGAATATAATATAATGAAACAATTACTGCACTGAGTCAGGCAACTCGGATTCTAGATAACTCTACTATTTGTGATTTTGAAAATTACTTCTCTGTAAATACTTCTTCCATCAATAAAATGAGATTGGATCATGGTCTCTAATATCTTTTTTTTTGTTCTAAATTTATAGGTTCATTTTCAAGTTAAGGATACCAGGTTTAGTCCCATTAATAGTCATTGTGGTAACGACAACAAAAGAGTCTGAAAAGATGTTTTCTGGTTTTCCCCCTAAAAGCACTTAGTTGGCATAGTGGATGGAATGTTGGGCCTGAAATCAGGGAAACAAGTTCAAATTCAGCCTCAGACACTTATTAGCTGTGTGATCCTGGGCAAGTCACTTATCTGCCATCTGCCTCAGTTTTCTTAATTATAAAATTAGGATAATAATCTCCCAGATTGGTTATAAGGCTTAAATGAAATATTTATAAAGAGCTTAGCATAGTGCCTGGAACATAGTAGGTATTTAATGCCTGTTTTCTTTTTTCCTCCCAAATTTTTACTGCTTGTAGCTTTGATATGACACAGAGCAATAAACATTTATGTTTTTCTTAAGCTTATTAATATCTTGTTTTTCCAACTTCATCTGCATTGTCCAATATATTCTGTCCCCAGAAAGTTATTCTTTATAACAAACAAATTTTTAAAAAAGAGAGAGGGGGAAAAACATTTTAACAAACTAATCTACATATCATCAGTGTCCCATTCACTTAAGAGTCAAACAATGGGTAACTTATTTAGTTTCTGTGAACCTCAGGTATTTCATCTGAAAACAAGATTAATATTCACGTTGCCTACCTGAAAGGATTGTGAGGAAAAGTACCATCAACAAAAATGATTCCCAAGATCTTAGATCCTAACAAAAGTGTCTGGGTTAGAAAGGCAAAGACAGAGAAAGATGGCACTTGATGTATTTTCTAAAACATAGCATTAACATTAGATATACTTACCCCCCAACAAGGTCCATGGTGAGTGAACTTGTTCAAAAATGAATGTACCTGCTGGGCTGATGGATTAAGCTCTTAATTTTGAACTGCAGTAGACCAGCACCAAAATGGTGAGCCCCTGAGAGACAAGAGTTACTAGGCTGCCCAAGGAGGGGTAAATTGGCTTAGTTTGGAAATGAAGAAGGCCTGAGAGGCACTTCTAGTCAAGGCAAACTAGGAAGATTCATCCAATATTACAAAGAAGTGAAAGGAGAGAACATGAATGCATCTCTGACTTGCAGAAAGGGCAATTCCTTTGGCTTGAAACTCCTATCAAATCTGTAATTTTACATTAAAAAACAGTACTTTAAAATGGGCAAATACTTTTTTACATCTTCCATATCTACTCACTAAGACACTAACATGCAATGCAAGTCCCTAAAATCTGGGTAAAGAATGGAAATACAGGAACTAAGTGTATGGTGAGATTTTATGTGAGGAAAGATACATGAGATACCATACACCCTATCTTAAAGATGTACAATAAAATCTGTGTTGACTAGAAATGATCATTAAATCTAAAAAAAAAAAAAAAGAATTAAGATTCTAAATTCTTCTCCTGAGCATAATATGTAGAATGAGCATTTTTTTTAAATGAGGAAGTAAATGAAAATCAGAGACAGGTTGGCTGGTAGAAACCAAATAAAGCCACATCTGGAAACAGCTGCAGCAGCAATTAAATAGTGTTTAATGTGACTAATATTAAAAGGGTGGATTTTTTTCTGCCTAACATTTGGGAAGCAAAATTCAGACATCTGAGCTGTTCTGTAATAATGGTTTTTGAGTCAATGGGTATTTTGAAGTCAGTCTGATATTTATAAAGAAAAGCCCCCAGTGAGTCATAGAAGGGAATTTGAGTCAGAAAATGAATAAGAAAAGCACAGTGTGAATTTTGAGAACCAGGCATCAATTTCACAGCTTCCCCTCCCTTATCTGTTCACTGTTTCAGTTCAATGAAATAAAGGCCTCTCGTTTCCCATACCAATCAACTGACCTCCTGCCTTGTCATAATTAGTGGTAAACTTCAATATGCAATCCAAAAGACCACCTAATTAAAAAGAGTAATTAATTTACATAGATCATTCAAAATGGTTAGATTAGATAGCTTATGAAGATAATGTAAAAATATCCTAGTTGCTTTTATTGGCACCTTTCCCTGCTGTTCTTCAGGTTCTATGTATTTCCATGGGAATAAGTTTATCAGAGTGGGAAAGGATTAGAGGTGATGGTTTTGGCTAATCACTGTAAAACATTTAAAGCTTTACAATATTTTTTTCATCAATTAATCCAATGTAAATGAAAGAATGGTCTTAATTTTTCTGTTTAGAAGTTGTATGGCTTCTTACCATTACAGAATATTTAATGTATTAGGTGCCTGCAGAATGCTAGATACTCCTGGAAACACATAGGAAATGTACTTTCTTCCTCAAAATACTTTTATTCTAAGAAGCCAATTTATATTATAGTATTCACTTTCCATAGTTATTAAAAAATACTGAAGTATTGAGGTTAATTTTTCTTTTTGTTTTCTCTATTCTTCCTTCCTTCCTTTCCTTTCTCCCTTCCTTCTTTTCTTCCTTTCTTCCTTCCTTCCTTCTTCCTTCCTTTATTTCTTTCAACTATCAAAAGTCTTTACTTATTATAGTTATTCAGTTTAATTCTTTTTCCTTTTCCTCCTTGACCATTCATTCACTTAACATGAAATCTATTAAATTCCTATAAGGTACTAGATAGTATATAGGTATTAGGGACAGAAACATGAAAATGAGAAACTCTTTGCCCTTAAGAAGCTTACATTCTACTAGGAAAAAAATATATGCATGGATAAAGAAACAAAATATATACAAAGTAAATTTGATATAACCTTAAGGGACAGAAGAGTGCTAACAGTTTAATTTTATTGATTTCATAGCATTCTTAAAAATACCTATTATGTACCAAAACACTGTCCTAGATACTGGATATATAAAATTCTGCCACCACTCCCTTCCCCCCCCAAAAAAAAAGTTTTCTTCCTCACTCCCAAGGAGTTTATACTGTACTGGGGATAAGCAAGATTTACACAAATCAAGGGGAGCAAAGGGAGGTCTGGACAATGAGGGCATAGACTGCAGAGTATTCTCAATATGCTCTGCCTGGTATCAACATAGACAGAGGTTCAGTGAGCTTACTTCTGGAAGTGTATGATAGAGGAGCAACTCTTGATTTCCCAGAGGGTTCCTCAAACTACTTTTTTTGGGGTATGGGAGAGAGAGGAAGATAATCAGGGTTATGGTTACATAGCTTGTAAATATCTGAAGCTGGATTTGAACTTGTGTTCTCCTGACTCCAGTACCTGTCTTCTCTCCACTGCTCCATCTATCCCTCTCTGACTATTTCTTGTTGGTTTGTTCTGCAGTGCTGGAAAACCTTTTAATTTACTAAAAACTGAAACTGAAACTGAATGTGTTCACAAAAGTCCTATGCAGAAATCTCTCTGATAACTTAAGTGAGGAAGAAGAAATGATGTAAGTCTTTAGATTAGGGAACCTACTGCCTCACCCAATAGCTATGTGGCTGAAAACACATGTCCTGTGTTTCTTCTGATCTGTGCTTATTCTTTCCTGATCTAAAATGAATATCATCAAAGTCAAAATGGGCCAGGGTAGTATAATAAAAATTGTCCTATTCTCTTCTCATAATACAATCTTATGAGTTTCAAAAAAGTCAGAATAATCATTAGAGCTCCAATAACTAGAATCTATGGCAGAGTCTGCCAGGAACTGTATCAGCCAAATCAGGTGAGGAGTCATCCCTGAGGAACTGACCTTCAATTCCTAATTTATCAATACTGATTTAACATCAGTAAATAAGCCCATCCTGCAAGCAAGGAAGTAATTCATCCATTAGTTATACCACACCCAGAAAGGAAGTTAATGGGAGAATTGTTGGTAGTTATCAATTTAAGATTGACTTGTAGATTCTAGTCTCATTCTCTCCAGGTTCCTAAATGGTAAAGCAGAGTAACCTAAATTTATAATTTAATAAGTTAAATGAATTTCAGAGCGTTTTATGTTTTGGGTCTTCTCAATAAATAAAAATTCCTTTGCAAAAGATAATTGATATTAATTGGCTAGTTTATTTTGAGGAAATGTCCATGGGTTATCTACCATAAGGGAGATATGAATTGTTGATTGATATTTGTAAAATTTAAATAAATGATATTAAGAGAATATTCTAGATGTGGATTTGTCAGTTACAGTATTAGAGCAGATATCTTAAATATCTTAAATATTAAGGTTACCCCTAGAACTCTGAGGGGAGCAACAGCCTTACTTTTGGAACACGATCTTCTAGTTATAGCATGTATTGTGAGAGTAAGTCAAAAAATCATAGTTTTACTTTAGTTACTTTAGTACAAAATGAATTCAAAGTGAATGGGAGATGAGGTTGAGAAGAGTACTAATAACTTGAAGGGAACTGGGAATTCCAAGAAATGAAGATAATGAGGGAGAACACTTAAGGCATAGGCTTTAGCCTGCACAAGGCACTGGTACAAAAGATAGAAAGTTGTGTGTAAAAGAAACAAGAAGTAAACCATTTTGGATAGAATGTAGAGTAAATGAGGGATAATAATGAGAGATAAATCTAAAAAATCAGCCTGGAGGGAGATTATGAAGGGCTTTAAAGACAAAACAGAAGCATGCAAAATATACTTTTTTTTTGGACCTGAATTAAGGTCTAAACTATCCACATTGATCAAAATCACCAGAGAACTTACAAATGTCAACTTTCTTTTGTATCTCGTAGATAAAGTTTGAATTACATTTTAGATTCATCTATTTGACTTAAGGACTTAAGGAAATAAACTTCTTTCTATCTTGGTTTCTTTGGTTATAAGTAAGAGATGGTAACATTGGCTTACTTCATGGACAAGAAAAGGAAAGAAAAAAAGTAGTGGCTTCAAAGGGAAATGAAATCCCCAAACATTATTTAAATTTAGAATGTTAGGCCCAATCACAACCCCTCTATAATAGTATTTTCAGATTTATGAAATATCAAATTTAACTCTTTTGCCATCAGCCAAAACACCCTTTTGAGCAGGTAGGAACTAGGAATCAGGAAATAGGAAGCTATAATATGAAGAAAGGTCAAGAAGGAAAAGGGAAAAAAAAATTAAATTCCTAAACTCTAATAATTTACAAACAAAACCAAAAGCAAATAACTTTGAGATCTGGCATTAACTTGCCATGGATATCAGACAGCATTGAATTCACCATACACTGGCACTATATCATTTTGGAAAGGGAATGAACATGATTGTATAATTGAGTAACTAGAAAGATGATGCAACAACCTGAAATGAAGGGGAAAAACTCATTCGGAAACAGAGGAGGTTGAGCTACTATGGTTTTCAAGGCTACCTCCAAGTTGATTGATTCTTTCTTTCTGTTCATTCTTCCTACAGCTACTCATTTCGGTCCCATGTTTAAGAGTATAACAGAGAAAATGAGTGAGTGTTAGCTAATGATGGTTGCCTTTTCCTCCCATGAAATAAAACTTTGAGAATTACTACTGGCTAGGTAGTCCAGGTCTAAGCTCTCTCAGGATCTTAGTTGGAAATGTAGACCATTGTGATTATCATACAAAGTATGGAGATAAAATGAACTACTCATTCCTCAGACATCAATGCAGAATGGCTGAGATAAGAATTGAGATAACTATGTCTGGCTCTGGAGAAGCACTCAACTCATGACTGCTTTTCTGATGTGACCAGTAACAGTGCAAAATACAAGAAAAAATAAAATAATTTCAGCTTTTAGGATAACAATAATTAAATTTAAAACCAGAAATTGTTTGAGCCCTGATTGGGCACTGCTAGACATATGAGTGAATACAGAGGAGTGTTGCTGCAGGGTAGGAAATGATAATGATAAAGAATGAAAATAGACTGGGGTGACTGGTTTGAATTTATACCCAATGAAATAGGCAGAACTGGGAAAATATATTATGACTACAACAATGCAACTAGAAAGAACAACAACAATCAATCAAAACTGAACACTGGGTAATTATAATGGCTAAATTTAATTTAAAACAGGAGAAAATGCAACTATCTTACTTCTTTGCAGAGATGAGGAAATATGGATGCAGAACACTGCATGAGTTGCTAGATTCAGTTGATGTGTTGATGAATATTTTGGTGGTTTTTCCCCCTAAGGAAATTGGAGTTGACTTGCCCCACACAGGGGCATACAGCTAGTAAGTGTTAAATGCCTAACGATGGATTTGAACTCAGGTCCTCCTCCTGATTCCAGGGCTGGTACTCTATCCACTGTGCCATCTGACTGTCCTGGTTAATGTTTTTTTGTAATAGTTTTTTTTCATCTTTTTTTACTCTTTGTCACAGGGAATGACTCCCTCTGGATAAGTGACATGGACAGACACATAAAAATGAGGATGATGTAAAAACAAGGGATAGCAATAAAAATTTTTAAAAAGAACTTGAGAATAGATTACATAGTTATAAAAGTGAAATGTGAAATTATTCATATACTCAACAGAGTTGCTACTACACAATAGAATATAAAAATACATAAAGAAATAGGGTCTGGCCTCCAGAAGCATTTTTTTGAATAAATAAGACATAGAGACAATAATCTCAATGTAAGGATTTTTATGTTATATGATATAAAGATGATATAAACAAAGTATTATTGAATAATAATTAAATTGCATTTAGGAACTGATTTATTTAAACATTGCAAAGAGTACAAAACTCTGCATGGACTAGGTGGTTAATTAATATTTTTTGATTTGAGACAGAGATTACTTTTGTTTGGAGTGATCAGTGTAGATTTCCTGTAGGTGTTGGCATTTTGAGATGGGTCTTAAAGGATTTTATTAGAGGAGAAAAGGAGAAGTAAAAATTTTACTTTAGCCAAGTAGAAAGGGACAAATCAGGACTGGGAAATAGTAGCAATCCTAAATTAAGAGCTTTTAAGGAAGTAGGAATGTGGTAGAAAGGACATTAAAATTAAAGTGAAGAAGACCTACTGTCAAATCCTGCCCCAAATACTTACTGTGTGCAGCCCTAACAAATCACTTAATCTTACTTGACCTATTTTCTTGTCTATAAAATGGGATTTTCATATGTTGTGAAAATCAAAGATGATAAATCATTTAAAACACTGAAACACTTTTTACTTGATAACAATTTCTGAAAACTTTAAAGGAGTCTGGCAGAAACTCAGTTTAGACCAACACCATACATCGTATTGTACAATATAGTCCAGATGGATACATAACTTTAATATTAAAGATTATAAGCTAAAAATTAGAAGGAAATTGGATCATATACATCACATAGCTATGGGTAGAAGACATAGTCCTAAGCAAATAAGGAATAGAAGTAATTATAGATGTTAAAATAGATAACTTTTGTCACATGAAACTAAAAAACTCATGCACATGGAAAAATTAATGCACCTACAAGAAATTTGGTACAACCTCCCTCCCCCCAACAGTCAAATGGTGGGGGGGGAAGGGGAGGTTGTACCAGATTTATCAAATAAGGGCTTACTATCCAAGATATATAAAGGTTAGCAAATATATTTTTATATAAACATCTATCTATATTTATATATGAGCAATAGCTATTTCACTTTAGATAAGTTGACAAAGAATATAAATTAAAAGTTCTTAAAAGAATTACAAAGTAGGGGCAGCTAGGTGACACAGTGTATAGAATGCTAGCCCTGAAGTCAGGAGGACCTGAAGTCAAATCTGGCCTCAGAAACTTGACACTTCTTAGCAGCATGGCCCTGGGTAAGTCACTTAACCCCAATTACCCCAGCCAAAAAAAAAAAAAAAAAAAAAAGAATTACAAAGTGTTTACAGTTATAAGAAAGAATTCTCCAAATAATTAAGAAGACAAATGCAAATTAAAACCACTCTGAGGTTTTTCCTCAAATCTTGTAAATAAGCAAAGATGGCAAAAAATGCCAATATTCAAAGTTGGAAGTGTCATGGGATGATAGGCACACTAATACATTGTTAGTGGAACAATGAATGGAATAACCATTCTAGGAAGCTATTTGGAATTATACAAATAAAATGACTAAAATGTGCCTATCGTTTGGCTTAGAAACTTCACCACTGGGCTTATCTCAAGGAAGCCACTGATAACAAGAAAGTTTCCATATATGATTGTTATTCAGTTGTTTCAGTTATATCTAACTCCTCATGATGCTGTATGGAATTTTCTTGGCAAATATACTGAAGTGATTTGCTATTTCCTTCTTCAACTCATTTAACATATGAGAAATTTGGGCAAATAGGGTTAAGTGACTTGCCCAGGATCATACAGTTAGTAAGTGTCTGAGGTCAGATTTGAACTCAGTGGATGCCCATCAGTTGGGGAATGGCTGAATACATTATTGTAGAGAGCAGAAACTATTGAATCAAGCATTGAGGTCAGGGCTGCTGAGCACTTGAGGCTGACTACTGATTGGACAATACTCTATGGACATATGCTTGGAAAAGGGTCCTTTCCACTATCCGTACTGGCTCAATGATTGGTGTATAGAGGATTGTAGGAGAGATGAGGGGGTGGAGTAAAGCTAGCCAGGGGCACACTCTTGGTGGTAGTCGAGGGAGAAGGAGGTTGGGGAGATTCTGCTTCCATCCTGTTCAATCCTGCATCTAAGACCAAGAATAAAGACTGAGGACTTTGGCTTATCCTGACTCAAGCTGATTTTGGGGTGTCCTGGGTGCTAGCATGGCCATTACAATTATGATATATGAATGTTATGGAATATTATTGTTCTATAAGAAATGATGAGCAGGATGATCTCAGAAAGGTTTGGAGAGACTTATATGAAGTGATACTAAGTGAAATGACTAGAACCAAGAGAACATTGTATATAGCAGCAATAAGATTATGTGATGATCAACTATGATGGACTTGGGTCTTTTCAACATTGAGGTGATTCAGGCCAATTCCAACAGATTTTTGGTGGAGAGAGCCATCTTCATTCAGAAAGAAGACTGTGGGACTGAGTGTGGATCACAACATAGTATTTTCACATTTTTTTGTTGTTTGCTTGCTTTTTTTTCCTTTCTCCTTTTTTTCCTTTTTTGATCAGTTTTTTCTTGTGTAGCATGACAAATGTCATTTCCATTTCCAAATGATGGAAAGATGTATCAAAGAATTGCACTTAACATATTAGATTACTTGCTGTCTAGGAGAGAAAGTGGAGGGAAGTAAGGGAGAAAAATTTGGAACACAAGGTTTTACAAGGGTAAATGTTGAAAACTATCTTCACATGCATTTTGAAAATAAAAGGCCATTATTTAAAAAAAAAAATTGAATGAAATGAAAGATGAGTCTTCCTGATCGCAGGCCCAGAATCCTATCCACTTTACCACCTAGTTGCCTCATAGATACCAAAAATAGCAGCACTTTCTTTGATTACAAAATGGGACACAGAGTACATAGCTGTCAAATAGGGAATTATAGCACATGAATGCAATGGAATAAATGGTATGTGATAAATACAAAGAAGCATGGGAAGATCCACATTATCTGATGCAAAGTAAGAAGAGACAAGAAAAATATTCAAAATAACTATGTACATGGAAAGAAAAATCATACACACACACACATACACAATACACAGACAGGCCAGAACTGATTGTAGCAAAATTACAATTATCAAGCATGATTTATAAAGAGATATAAAAGGATACCTATAACCCATAGATTGATGGAGGAGGGAACTCCACATTTTGCATGTGAAATGTACTGATCATTTTTGTTGATTTTTCCTCTTTTCATCTTTAAAAATATTATTTGTTATTTGGGATGATCTCTACAAGATGTCCAAATGGAAAGGAATTTAACAGGTGGTACTGCAGTGTGAGGGAAACAAATACCTACATTCTTAAAATGTCTCATAGTCTTGGAACTGTCGCAGGTTCAAAAGACAGGATCAGGAAAAACATCATAGAATCACAGGATTTTCAAAACTGGAAGATACCATCAAAATCATCTAGTTCAACTTCCTCATTTAAAAGCTAAACAAATTGAGATTGAGAAGGATTCATTAAGTTGTGCAAGACCAGAGCTCTAAACTTTCTCTGTTTCTCTCTGTGTGTTTATCTGTCTCCGTTTCTGTCCTTCTCTTGAACTGTTTTTCATACTTCGAATGCACTCTCTTCCCTTTCACCTTGTAGAATCATTTGTTTCCTTCAAAACTCAGATCTAACATCATCTACTTTAAGCCTTTCCTGATTTCCCCTATTACTAGCACAAACTCCTCAAAGTAAACGTTTCTATTATATCTATTTTATACATCCTAAAATCTGTCCATATTATCTTCCTTCTTCCTTCTTTCGCAAATAGAATGCAGGCTCCTTGAAGGCAAGGACTACATCATTTTTGTGTTTGTATTCCACAATAAATATTGGTTGATTGATTTAAAAAAGGAAAGAAATGAATTCTTAATTAGAATGTAATAGGGTTAATTTTCCATACAAGGTAACATCTCAACAGAGTAATTTATTTCTTATCATTTGGGATTACATATTTCAATAAAACCATATCCAATTTTTTATAGAAAAAGAAGCACATCTTGAGGTTGACATTATGGTGACATATTTTAAAAGGATAAGCAGTTTTTCTCACTAAACTAGTGCTGTATTATATCTAGGTTAGAAAGACAAAAGGACTTTTTGTCTTTTTAAAGAAAGTCTAGAACTCAGAAGAGAGGCCTTAACTACAGATATAGAATTATCTTCAAATATTGGGATATTTGAAGTTATCTGCAGAAAGATGATAGTGAAAGCCAGTGGAGTGAATAAAATTGATAGAAGAGTGTAGAGAGAGAAAAAGACAGGACCTTGAAGGACACATCCACAAGGAATAAAAAAGAAGATAAGAATCTAATATAGGGGACAGAAAGAAGAAGTAGAGAGGTGGGGAGGAAAATGATGAGAATGTAGCATCCTTGAAGTCAAAGAAGAGACTTTCCAATAGAACTAAAAATTAGTAGTTTCAAAATTGAGAGGAGGTAATTTAAAGAATGAATGTTTTTTTAAAAGGTTATTAGATTAGGTCGTTGCTCATTTTTGAGAAACTTATTTGAATAAAATAATAGACTGAAAATCTTGAAAAGAGTTCTGGAAAGAATGAATGTTAAGAGAAAACAATGGATATAGATGGTTCAAAATAAGTTCAATGAATTCCTTTTGTTTTTATATAAGTCCTTGCCTGGGATCTCCCTCCCACTACACTTTGTTGAATTTCCTTATAGCAAAGAAGGAAGAAAGGAAAGAATGATAGGATATTCCAGAGTGGAGAGTCCTCAGGTGCTGAGTGGGGTTCCAGGATGAAACAGCATTGTTTGGAAATCTGGGAACTAGGAACAGGACCAGGATGCAACTATTATTATTATACCTTGTTGCATTTTCTTGTGACAAAGAAAAGATTAAACAAAAAGGATGACCATGTCTGACAGTGTGTGCAATGTTTTGTAGCTATAAAGCACACCTCTCTTCAGAATTGTATTCTCATTTCTTTTATGAGACCAAGATTGGTCATTAAAATAATTTATCATTCTATTTTGTTTTAGTGTTCTTTTCATTTACATTATTATAGTCATTATGCATATTGCTCTGATTTTGATTGCTTCATTCTGCATTAGTTTATGAAAATATTCTGATGTTTCTCTGAAATCTTCATGTTCATATAGACATTTTTTTAAGATGTTTAACATTAAATCCATAATAGAGAAGCAATGAGCACTAAAGACAGGTTGTAGAAATGGTGAGAGGAAATGAGATAAAGAGCACAGGTGGAAAGATCAACCACTTCTAATATCAGGAGAGAGAGGGAAAATAGATGATTAGTGTTACTTAGAAAATTTAACTAATGGAGGAGTGAAAATAAAAGGATTAAAGAAAAGGTTTGGAAGGAAAATCATGTTGGATGGCCTCAATATTATCTAAGAATAGGCCAAAGGGGAAAAATAGGGGAAGAAAGGATTTGGAAGAGACACTACAGGGAATGAGGAATTCTTAAGAGAAGCAAGGATTGTTTGGGTTCAGATGAAGTTATATATTTATACATTCATGATAGATAAAATATCAATTTGGTTGAGGTCAAACCTAAAGTGATAGAAACTAATTACCTTTGGCACATAAAAGTTCAGTGTCTTCTTTAAGTGGTTTCAGATCTGTTTGTGAAAGGCCTGTGTCTGTTCAGGACAAATTTATGTAAAAAATGTGGTTCAGAAATCTAAGACAGTGAAAAGATTCTAAGAAGCCATAGCAGACTTGTTATGAATGGGGGAAAAACAATGAGCAAGGGAGTCTTAGTCACTGACTGAGCCACTATGAACAAGTCACCTCACCTATCTAGATCTAATTTTTCCTCTATTCTAAATTATTTTTTTCTCTATGATTATGTAATCATGGTTTACCCAGCTAGTGCAGAGGCAATTTATTGGGTGGAGGCAGGGAGGAGTGGGGATATATGGTAGGAGTCTTTGCTAAGTGAAGGATTAGGAGCTTCTATTTATTCAGGCTTATCCATCTAGCACTTTCGCCTAGTTCTGTACCAAAATTCAGGAGGGAAACAAAGCAAAACAGTTCAATTGGGAACTGATGAGTTGATCAATGCTCTCAATTTAGCTCTTTAGCTCAGAGACCCAAATTGAAAACTGGATGGCCACAGTCTCCAATGGGCTGCAGCCTGTGGCACTTTCTCTTGATGGTTCAGCCATTCTGTGGTGAGCAGCATTTTGAGAGAAATGGAAAAGCAAGGAAAACACTGTATTTAAGCTGCTCATCGGGACCATGGAAATTCATTTCAGTTAGAGTTTTAAATTCATAGACCCACAGGACTAGGAGGAACATTCAGAGATCATCAAGGTTATCCTCCTATATCCAAATGGGATAATTTTGAAGACTACTCAAAAATGGATCTTTTTAAGAGAAATGGAAAATTTAGGGACATGAGCATGGGACTCTAAGCCCCCAACTTTATTTGTTCTTTATTCTCAAAAGAAAGATGACTTCACCTCTTCTATTAGGGAAGAGATTGATATTTCTATAACTCTTCCCTTCTCCATTTCACAATTTATTTGTCCATTCCTACATCCTCTGTTTCTTTCTGTCTGTCTCATTCTTAATGTAGATATTGTTCCTACCACTTGCCAAAGATAATCCCTTTCCCTGTATCTTTGACCCCATCTCTTCCCATCTCTTCTAGGACATTGATTCATTCATCATCCCCTCTTTCTCTTCCAACTTAAATTTCTTATTTTCCATTGCTTCTTTCCTCTTTGCCTGCAAAAATGTTTGATTCTTCCTTACGCTTAAGAAAATCGCAAAGCACTCCTTTGACCCTTCTATTCCCTCAAGCTACTGTCCAATCTCCCCTTCCTTTCCCTGTCAAATTTTTCAAAAGGCTATTCTTTACTTTTCACCTCCTACTTGCCCTTCAGCTTCTTATAATCTGACACTATTCAACCGCTCACTTGAAGGTACACAGAAAAAGTGCCTTGTATTTACTTCTATGTACCTGTTTTACCCATGTAGGAGAATACTAGAATCATTTGTTTTTATCATTGTCATCAGTATTTAACATATAGTGAGTGCTCAATGTGTCTTGGATTGAATTATAAAATTATTTGATGTTAGGGAATATATATGTATGCATGTATCTATGTATACATGTGTGTATAGGTTCATATTCTCCATGGTGCATTATATAGTTCTCCAAATGATCAATATTGCATTTTTTGATTGTGGGGAAAATTCATAAGGAAGAATTATTTATTTTAAAAGAGTCTTTACTATACTTAAGGCCTTTTTCTTTACAGATGGGCTCAACCCTCTATTTTTAAAAACTTAAAGACATTGCAACTTTCCCAGTTAAGAGTTCTTAGACTAAATAAAACATGCATTGTGTACTTCATGTAATTATAGCTCTAAATACTGGGAATGCAAAACATTGTATTTACTCTATTCCTAAGATTTTTTTTATTACAACTTTTTATTTTCAAAATGTATGCCTTTCAAAACTTTGTGTTCCAAATTTTTCTCTCCCTTCCCCTCACTCCCTCTTCTAGATGGCAAATAATCCAATATATGTTAAACATATTAAAATGTACATTAAATATATGTATACATGCTTATATAATTATCATGTTGCACAAAAAAATCAGATCAAAAATAATGAGAAAGAAAACAAAATGCAAGCAAACAACAAAAAGA
This sequence comes from Antechinus flavipes, assembly GCF_016432865.1. NCBI lineage: Eukaryota > Metazoa > Chordata > Mammalia > Dasyuromorphia > Dasyuridae > Antechinus > Antechinus flavipes. Next base: position 157,356,629 of record NC_067398.1, read on the forward strand.
GTGAAAATGCTATGTTGTGATCTACATTTAGTTACTATAGTCCTCGCTTGGGATGTAGATGACTCTCTTCATTACAAAACCATTGGAACCAGTCTCAATCATCTCATTGTTGAAAAGAGCCACATCCATCAGAATTGGTCTTTATATAATTTTGCTGCTGCCATGTACAATGATCTCCTGCTCATTTCACTTAGCTTTAGTTCCAATAAATTTCTCCAGGCCTCTCTGAAATCATCCTGCTAATCAATACTTATGGAACAATAATATTCTATAACATTCATATACCAAAACTTATTCAGCCATTCTCCAGTTGATGGACATCCGTTCAGTTTCCAGTTTCTTGACACTATAAAAAGGGCTGCCACAAACACTTTTGCACATGTGGATCTTTTTCCCTTTTTATAATCTCTTTGGAATAGAAGACCAGTAGAAACACTGCTGGATCAAAGGGTATGTAGAGTTTGATAGCTTTGGGCATAATTCCAAATTGCTCTCCAGAATGGTTGAATCACTTCACAACTCCACCAACAATGTATTAATATCACAGTTTGCCCACATCCCCTCCAACATTCATTATTATCTTTTCCTGTCATGTTTAGCCAATCTGAGAGGTGTGTAATAATACCTTAGAATTGTCTTAATTTGCATTTCTCTGATCAATAGTGATTTAGAGAATCTTTTCATGTGACTAGAAATGGTTTTAATTTCTTCATCTGAAAATTGTCTGTTCATATCCTTTGACCATTTATCAACTGGAGAATGGCTCGAATTCTAATACATTTAAGTCAGTTCTATATTTTAGAAATGAGGCCTTTATCAGAACGCTTGATTGTAAAATTTTTTCCCCAGTTTATTGCTTTCCTTTTGATCTTGTCTGCATTGGTTTTGTTTATACAAAAACTTTTTAACTTAATGTTATCAAAATTATCTATTTTATTTTCAATAATATACTCCAGTTCGTCTTTGGCCACAAATTCCTTCCTGCTCCACAGATCTGAGAGGTAAGCTAATTTGCTTACAATATCACTCTTTATTTCTAGATCATGAACCCATTTCAACTTTATCCTGGTATATGGTATTAGATGTGGGTCAATGACTAGTTTCTTGTCACATTAATTTCCAATTTTCCCAGCAGTTTTTGTCAAATAGTGTGTTCTTATTCCCAAAGCTGGGTTTGTTGCACATTTGATTACTATAGTAATTGACTATTTTGTCCTCTGAATCTAACTTATTCCACTGATCAACGAATTCTATTTCTTAGCCACTATCAAATGGTTTTGATGACTGCTGCTTTGTAATTTAGTTTTAGGTCTGACATAGCTAGGCCACCTTCATTTGCATTTTTTCATTAATTCCTTTGAAATTCTTAACCTTTTATTCTTACAGATGAACTTTGTTATTATTTTTCCTAGATCTGTAAAATAACTTCTTAAGAATTTGATTGGCATGGCACTGAATAAGTAGATTAATTTAGGTAGTATTGTCATTTTTATACTTTCTTGGCCTACCTATTCCTAAAATTCAATCTCTAGTAGTAAAATTAAAACACATTTCCTCTTATCCTTTTGTGACTAGTGATGGAGGGAAGCTGGTCATAACCCATCAATCAATCAATAACTATTGGATCACTTCTTAAGCATCTCTTCTGGAGGTCTTCCAGCAAAGGATGAATGATCACTTGTCACGTAAACAGAGAGGAAATTCTTATTGAAGTAAGGCTTGAACTAGATGGCTTCTGAGTTTCCTTCCAACTTTGAGACTCTGTGATTCTGAGATTCTCATGCATATTAATACTAAATTCTTGAATATTTTTCTCCTCACAAATCTTGACTGTAGATCATTTTGACATTTTTGTTTCTCCCCTCCAATTCCATCTTTTTGAATTTTGTCCATTTTAGACACAACTACAAACACACACACACACACACACAACTACCTCATCCCACCCCAATATACACACATACATTTAATCCTGATCATTAAATATACTAGTGTCATACATATCTTTAAAGGATAGGGGTACCTTATGTTATGATTCATTCATGATGCATTATGATACTATAATACATATTATACTTATGCTTATTCAGTTGTTTTCTACATTTTATTGAAAGACAGAATTATGGTAGGAAAGCAAATGAAATTAGATCATATCTCATAATCGAAATTGTTTTAGCTATTCTGTTACCATGACTATAACATGTTTTCTAATGGCTAACTAGAAAAGGCTGATGAAAAAAATTTTTCCTTTGCCCAGAGTGGAATATGTAACTTTAGGCATTAAGACATCATTTTGTGCTCTTGTAACCAGATAAAAGTTTTGTGTGAAGAAGCACAGGATATTATTAAGTACAAGAAAATCCATAAATGTATTATTCTGTGCTTCTCCTTACAAAATCTTAATCTGAATTACTATAATGGGCCAGTTTCATGGTCCTATTGACTTTGCTGCTGATCTCAAGACATGGAATGGTTTTCCAGAAGGTGTATTCCCTAATCAAAAAGTATTCTTCACATGTTATAATTTCTTTTAACAACCCATAGATTGTTTCCAACCTTTCAAAACCTGTTTGCAGTTTCAGCAAGAATACCTCTAGGGGTAATGAATCTCACAAGTTTACCATTCATTGTAGTATTTCCTTTACTTTCCAAAATTAATTTCCTTTGAGCTTTGAAGAAAGATTCAGAATAATTCATATATTTACAACAAAACATGTAAGTTCCTATTATTATCTTGGTCTAGAGTCTGTAGGAGACGCACACAAAAAAAAGAGTAAGTTACTGTGTCTACCGTCCAAGAGTTTATAATCTAGCAAAGGAAATAACAAGCAATCATAAAATAAATTAGAATATAACAAATGCAAAGAAAAGTACAAGAAAACAGCATTTCAATATTTTATCAAAGACAAAGCCTAATCATGTTCCTTCTGTTATCTGTGTTTTTATAGATTTCAGTTATATCCTTTCTCAGACTGAAGAGTTCTGATATTTTCATTCTGAGCTTCATAGAACAACCTATTTGCTTTCTTATTTCTAGTGACTTCTTAAACTGTGAATTGTGACCCCATAAGGGGTCACATAACTGAATGCTGGGGTTGTGAAAAATTTGGCAAATAATGACCAAAATTTCCCACAAGTGGGAAAAGTTTAAGAAGCCCTTCTCTAAGTAACCAAAGTCAGTATACACTTCCATCTTGGCCTCTAAGTTGAAAGTCCTGGTCACATCTTCTTATAAGGGGAAGTTGAAAAGCAAGTCATTATATACCATCCAAGTGTTGGTGTGAATCAGGCCCAAAATAAAACCATATTGGCCATCATTTAATATATCAACTCATGTTGATATAAAACTGAGAAGAGAGACATGGAAAGAGCCTGAGAATCAAGTCCCTCAAAGGATCTATTGGGAAAGAAAAAGAAGAATGCTTCTTGTGAACTATCATTATTCCAGAAGCAAAATGAGATTTAGCAGAGTAAAATGTTTTTTTTTTTTCCAAACCAAACATTGAAATGATTTTTGGATCACTAAAGTTTGTATAGATTACTTTGAATAGTAGTTATTCTCTAGTGTTTGTAATTGTAGGTATCCTCCATTTACAGTGCATTAAACAAGGCCTAAGGATATAATTTGATCATCATAATGTTCAACAAAGTCAATTCTCTATTGAGAACTATTGTGGGGAAAGTAAAAAGCAGATTTCATTATATCTAGAGCCTTTTAACAGTAGGACAGTGTCTGGATATAGAGAGTCATCCAATTGTCAGAAACAGGAAAGCTATGAGTTTCTGGTCATCCATGGTCCACTTCCATGAAATAACTCCAGTTTCTAGCTGTTTACTCTGTATCATTGAAGTTTCAGATATGGTCTATGCTTGACCTTTTCATCTCCTAAATGGATTCAACAATTCTACCAAATAGACAAATTGATTCTGGAAATCCTATATCTCTAATTTTGGTGGGGAATCTGTCTTTTAGATTTAAGATCCAGTGAGAAAAAAACACACCCAAAACTTCCATATTTCTGCAGATTCATCATTTTATCAACTTGAATACACCTTCCAATTTCATATATTACTGCCCATGCACACTTTCTCATCTAAGCAATTCTTGTCCATGACCTCACACAAGTTCTCCATGGAAGATCTACCAAATGAGTTGTGTATTTTTTTTAACATGTTATGTGTATCAATATTGCATCTGGGGAAATATTCACCAGTACATTTTCAGAATTTCCTGAACTATCAAAGGAATACTGTTATAGAAGTTAAGACCTTTGGCTAAAGGGCATGTGAGTAACACAACTAATGTGGAAATATTTAATATATTTGCACATGTCCAACTTATATCAGATTGCTTGCCTTCTCAGTGGGGGAAAGGAGAGAAAGAATTTGAAACTCAAAATATTTGCTAGAAGAATGTCAAAAATAGTTTTTACTGTAATTGGATTTAAAAAAAAAAAAGAATAGGCTTTCCAAGAAAGGCATTATAGACACCCAGAGTTTTAATCATTGGCCATCAGTAAATAACATTTATTGATTATAAATGTTGTAGATAGCACTGTACTTGTCAGTGAGGTGAGATAGGAAAAAAAAACCAAAAGACATATTGACCTCCTTTAAAGAACTTACCTTTTACTGAGGGAAACAAAACACACACGAAAAGAGAAGAAAGCAACATATGAACAAGTATGAATGAAATGTAAACTGTACATACAATCACTATGTAGACATTGAGTAATGATATGATCATAATCAAATCAAGTAAACCAAAGAAGGCTTTTTGGAGGTGAATTTTGAACTAGCTTTTGAATTGGGAGAGATGATGAATTGTTAGGGAGAAGACAAGTGTATGGGGTAGGAGAAAATCATGTAAAATAATTTTATTAGTATTAACAATTAGTCAATTGTGAATGAAGTACAACAAACAGATTTACTTGGCTGAGGAAGAGAAACTTTATTTAATAAGTCAGTTGATGTTATTTGGGTGGGAGTAACAGTTGCAAATATTTTTGGACTTCAGAGACTTGACAGGGACTACTCTCAGATACTCTATATTAGCAATCCTTGGTTTTAATCAGAGCAATTTAGTCAGATGCAAACAAATTTCAGCATATCTATCCTTCTGAATAACCCACACAACTCAGGTTACTGTTCATATCTACATGCCAAATCTTTCCAAATTGAGGGTGAACATCATTGAATAGAGGTCTAGGTGTATATAAGAAAACTATATTTTATGCACTATTTGGAGATGGGGTGACTTCTAGAATAAGAGGGAAGGATACTATAGTTTTTTTGGGCAGTTTAATTTTATTCTCTTACCTCTAAACTGCTATAAATGGATTAGTATTATACCTCTTCCATTCAGAATCACAGAGCTCAAAGGGAATTCACAGATAATGTGGTCCACTTCTCTCATTTTATAGATGAGCACTTTTCTTTTCTTTTCCTTCTCTTTTCCCCCATTTTCCTCCATTCCTTTTTCCTTTTTTTTCTATCTTTTCTTCCCCCTCCCTAAAAAGGTTTGGGTTGCCGCTACTTCTTTATTACCAACTCAAACTTTGCTTTAAGTATAAATTTTCTAAAAACTGACTTTGTTAATTGGCTAAAGTTTGGATGTTATCAATGCCAATAAAAATCACAGAAATTTATTTTGGCATCTAATGTGATTGATGGTACCTAAATTATATTTGGAAAATCAAAGCATATAGGTATGGACGTTGCTGAATCTCTAATCCCTCTGCTAAATAGGAAAGCCTAAAAGATACAGAAGCATCCCTTTCTTCTTCATCTTATCAATGAAATTTAAAAAATACTCCCTAGGATCTGAATTGGAAAGACTTAAAGAAAACATCTATTCTATTGTAAAGGAAACTTAGAATCAAAGAGTAAAAGTGGCTTGCTAAAGATAGAAAGGGAGGTGATAGCAGAATCATGATTCAAACTCATCTTTGAACATGAATACTAAGTTCTTTACAATATATTATTGTGCCTGAGGTTTCATCCAGTGAAATCCACATGAGAAAATCAATATTCCTCCTAATGGGAGGCTGGGGATGCTCTCAAACACCAAAAAAAGAGGGAAAGCAAATCCTTATTCTAAGAAACTAGGCAAGAAATCACCTACAACAGCCAACCAAGAGTCCCTGGTTCCATATGTTAGCACTCATCAAAGAGTATGAGGGTGGAGGTGGCAGCTTGTGGCAGTGGGATTTTAGTCCTTAATGCTTAAAATGTCTTAGTGGAATGAATGAAAGAATTAGCCTAAGCTCTGCATTTTTTTTTTTTTACTTTAGTAGGCTTAAGGAAGACTTGTAATGACCCTCTGCTCTCTATGACTCTAGTGTGTGAATTTTAATCACCTTCTTAAGGGGATGAAGAAGAATTGCACCTCCAACTGATGGCAAAGATCTCAATTGTGACAACTC